>NW_019736444.1:260265-292284 GCF_002891405.2 Cryptotermes secundus
ACTTCACTTCACTTCACTTCACTTCACTGCAATTTTTTTTCTTTTTAATTATTTCCACCCCAACTTCACTTCGCCTCATTTATCACTTTTCTAACCCTTTGCCTAAAATTGCTTGGTTTACAGGACAGAGTACCTAAAGCATCTGCAGGCAGTTGGTTCCAGAGCTGTATGGTCCTATTTACAAAGGAGTATTTCCCGATATCTGTCCGTTGCTTTCTACTCCTAATTTTCTTGCCATGATCACCCCTGCTCAGAGAGCATGGTGTTTCTAATCTGTCACCTATAGCCTTCCAAGCCCGTTCTCCCGTGTATGCTTTGAAGAGAGCACATATGCGAGCTATCTTTCTGCGCTCTGTCAAGGTTTCCCAGTTCGATTCGTTCCTATGGTGTGCAAATTTAGCCGCTTTCTTTTGCACCCGGTCTAACGCATTTATCTGTCCCTCCCTGTAAGGAGGGAGACATTCGAGACATAAAATCGACAAATATCGATAAACGTTCACTTCCGTTTAATGTTTTAATTTTTAATATTAGAATCTTATTAACAGCTCCGAAACGTAAAAGACAATGTAGACGCAAAGGTTCTTTATGAGTGAGAATACAGAGTAGGAGGCCCTCTATGCAAGCTATGCGCATTCTAACACTTGGCACAAGATGGAGTGAGTAATCAACTTCTCAGCACATTTACGCCACCGAAGAGTTCATGGCAATCGCAAATAAATAAAGAGAGGTCCACAAAGTCAGTATCACCGAGAGGCGGTAAAGGGAAATTTTCCTTTTCCTTAGTAGCAATCGATTGCTGGTCATCGACTACTTTGCTGACTTTACTATTTAAATACAATCACATGATCTATGTTCTATTTCGTGTAGATCAAAATTTATAACATTCCAGCGGAGGGGCGCGGTAGCGTAACTGTTTGAGGCACTATGCTACACGCCGGAAGGTCGTGGTTTCAATTCCCGATGATATCACTTGATATTTCAAATGACCTAATCCTTTCAGCCGCACTGTGGCCCTGGGCTCGACTAAGCCTCTAACAGAAATGTGTACCAGAAATCTTCCTGGGGGTAAAGGGCGGCCGGCGGGTAAGGCTTACAACCTCAGCGCCATCTGTGAGCTGATTGTCTAGAAAATGTGGAAGCCCCGACGTCTCATAACCTTATGGGACTCCACGGCCTGTTACAGGGATAGCTTTACCTTATCTCACTACCATCTGTGAGCCGATTATCTATAAAATGTGGGAGCCTCGACGTCTCACAACTCTATGGGCCTCCAAAGCCTGTTACAGGGATAGCTTTGTAAGATCCCAGTAATTTCTTCGGAGGTCGAGAATGCCTGTACAGTGACATGAAACTGGGACAAAAAGCAGCCACAACGGGATCAATAGCAGTTTACACAACGCTTCAACGTTTGCATATGGCGTCCTGCAGTAACTTCTTTGGGGGGAGGGGGGTACGCGAAGATAAGTAACACGTTCAAATGTGGCGTCGTGGAGAACTGCGAGATGAAGGACGACGATTTCTGTGTCAGAAAATTTTGGCTCTATGTGCTTGCTATTTGCACACAGCTCGCAAACAAAATAATCTACTATGAAATTACACACAATTCAAAAGGAATTCTGATTATGTATGAACTGGAGTTTCCGTTCCATTAGCTCAGCTGTGCCACAAAAGAGTCCAGCAAATAAAATGTTCGAGCTGCAAATGGCTCTACATTTAATCGATACTATCACTCGTAAAATGTCGGCAAACAAGTGACTCTTGCAAAAGCCGCAGACACAACTCATTGATTTTTTCCGACTGTATGAGTGGAGCTCTTCATGTGACTTGCATCCCAGTGCCTCACTTCTGCGTATAGTAACTTTACGAAGTTGCCAGAAGAGACAGAGTAGAATTCGAAAACTCCTATTATCTGGAATACAACGCCGTGAAGTCCGTTTAAAATCAACCGACGTTTCGGAGGAACAAATCGCCTCCATCTTCAGGGTCTATTCTGTTTGTTACCTGCTTCACGATGGTTTCTTGCTTAGATTATTCTTCAAATCCTTAAGCTTGAGGCGACATATTTTTTCCAAAACGTCAGCTGTATTCGGCTAAATATCTCCCAAAACAGAAATCTTTTTAAACAGCTATATGACCTCAGATCCTACAGAGGAGAATCGCTGGCAGGGATTGAGAGAGAAACAGCTGTAGGAGAACCTCAGGTCCTACAAGGAGAAATCGCTGGCAGGGACTGAGAGAGAAACAGCCATAGGAGAACCTCAGATCCTACAGAGGAGAAATCGCTGGCAGGGACTGAGAGAGAAACAGCTGTAGGAGAACCTCAGGTCCTACAGAAGAGAAATCGCTGGCAGGGACTGAGAGAGAAACAGCTGTAGAACCTCAGGTCCTACAGAGGAGAAATCGCTGGCAGGGACTGAGAGAGAAATAGCTATAGGAGAACCTCAGGTCCTACAGAGGAGAAATCGCTGGCAGGGACTGAGAGAGAAATAGCTATAGGAGAACCTCAGGTCCTACAGAGGAGAAATCGCTGGCAGGGACTGAGAAACAGCTATATGAGAACCTCAGATCCTACAGAGGAGAATCGCTGGCAGGGACTGAGAGAGAAACAGCCATAGGAGAACCTCAGATCCTACAGAGGAGAAATCGCTGGCAGGGACTGAGAGAGAAACAGCTATAGGAGAACCTCAGGTCCTACAAAGGAGAAATCGCTGGCAGGGATTGAGAAACAGCTATAGGAGAACCTCGGGTCCTACAGAGGAGAATCGCTGGCAGGGACTGAGAGAGAAACAGCTATATGAGAACCTCATATCCTATAGAGAAATCGCTGGCAGGGACTGAGAGAGAAAGAAAAGTACGGGCCAACGAACAGTCGGTTCTAAGGTTACCTCAGCTTTAACATGCTTCACTTGTTTGCGGAAGATATCTTCGACTATGCTCGTGGGAAAAACTATTATGAATGAACCCTCTGGTGGTTCTCCTAGTCCCTTCAGGTAAATACGGGAATGACACACGAACCGCAGTTTCATCCGTTCCAATTAGCTGAAGGTCACAGTATAACGGTTAGCAGTCAGTCTGCGGTTATATATTTGGTTGAGGAACTATGCTACGAAACGGATGGTCGCAGTTTCGATTCCCGACGACACCGGATTTTTTTTTTCAATTGATCTATTTCTTCCAGCCGCACTATGCCCCTGAGGTCGACTCAGTCTCTAACAGAAATGAGTACCAGGAATTTTCCTTGGGGTAAGGACGGCCGGTGCGTAAGGCTGACAACTTTACCGCCATCTGTGACCTTACTGTCTAGAGAAAATGTGGGAGACTCAACATCTCACAACCCTATGGGCCTCCACGGCCCGTTACAGGGATAACTTTACCCTTTATGGGCACAGATATTTCGCTCCATGACGGTACCAGAATTATTACGAGCCCAAGAACATTCACTAGGAAAGCAATTACCTATTAATGTAAGATTCTTGCTTGGCAAAACCAGAAAATCCCTGAAAATCTTATGTGGAGTTCGCTCCCGTGCATCACATAATAATTCCATAACAGCAAAACTCAACATATAATTCAAATTTAGGACAGCGTTGAGTAACCCCAACAGGGTAAAAATTACGAGACGAGAAATCACATCAAAATTCAGTTAAATCAGTGATGAAAAACCTGATCTCCTGTGAAGGCCGCATGCTTTATAATATCACACAGCGCAGTTAATATAATCTCTTTGTCAAATTCAGTGTAAACTGATTAAGATGACAACACCAACTACCGCTGTAACCCCCTCCCGGGAAGGATGCGTAACTTCAAAAACAGTATCACTAAACACAGCTACGTTAAGAACGAACTCGGTGGTGCCTAAGCAGATGAGGCTTTATCGTCACGCTTCAGGGAACTTGCCGCGTTCTCGTAAGGAGAAGAGATGTAGAGGGTAAAAGAAAGAGGCTAGAAACGGATCTCTCAAACTGATTGATGTTTAATCTCGTAAGCAAAAGCATCAGGAAAAGGCAAAACGAATGCAGGGGGTAGGGTGACAGACAGGAATGCTAGAAACCGGAGACAAACAGCAGAGTAAGGAGCCGGATGGAGTCGCTTCAAAATCCAAACGAGAATCAAGCCTTTTCCTCTACTGTATATGCATGTACAGCATCAATGGTTCATTCCTGCGTTATACAGAGACGCTATATCAACTGTAGAGGTTAAACGATCAAGCTGAATTTGAGGTTATCACAGCGGTGAGTATACGGACTGCATCTTCTGGGATATAACGTCGTTTCGTCCAGTAACGTCAACAGAAGTTTCGGAGGAATATATCGCCTCCACATTCAGGGTCGAAAAGCAAGTTTGCTGTACGCTTCATGCTGGTTTCTTATATGGCTTATTCTTCGACCCTGAAGATGGTGATGATATTTTCCCTGAAAACGCAGGCTGAATTACACTGGACTACATAGCGTTATATACCAAGATATAATTCAAGATGATCGTGACTGGTGGGCAGGCAGGGACTTGGAAGGACTTGGCCGTTACCTGTTTCGAGGTACTAATCCAGCATTAACCTGAAGAAACAAGAGAGAGGTATACTCAGAATAGTTGGTAATCCGCCTAGATTCGAACGGAGCACATGCTGAATCCTGGTTTAGAAAGCGCTAGAGCCACAATATTCTCAATAGAAACACCATCAATGCTTTTAAAGTGACAGGAACCAATTAATATTTCGCGATGTTGTATCAACTGGTTATTTAGCGCTGAATGAGATGAGGACATTTATGTAGAGTGAAACTGGGAAGAACTGGTCGTGGTCTATTTTAAGGTACCGTATCGGCATCCGATTCGACGGGCGGAGGAAAATTACGAAGAACCTGCTGGTACAGCCGATGACCCTTATCGACACCGGAAACGTTTCCTCTCGAATACAAGTCGGACAAGTTAGCGCTTGGTTTAACCTCAGCATATATTGGCCGCGCCACAGCTCAAGCGGTTAGTCACTGGCTTCCCACTGCGGCGGCCCGGGTTCGATCCCGGGGTCTGGTCAAGTGGGATTTGTGGTGAACAAAGCGACGTTGGGACAGGTTTTCTCCGAGTACTTCGGTTTCCCTTGCCAATCTCCATTCCACCAATTGCTCCACAATCACCCTCACCTATCATTTGGGGCTGATACAATAGGCCAGAAGTGGCCGCAGTAGAAGGGACTTAGTCCCACCCCACTAGCAACAATAAAAAAATATATATATACAGTACTATACTTCAGGCCTGCACAGAAGTCAAAACGGTCTGCATTCATTTTCGCAGTAATACACGCGTATACAGCTGCAATCACAAAATGAACATTACATTTTCATTTTGTAGTACCACTCTGACCTTTTCAGAGTTCTATTATCCTTCAAAATGAACGGCTGCACACAAAACACACTACAGTGATGTGTCAGGAGAACAAATCAATATTTCATAGGTTACTTTCCAAGGTCAAGCCTCAGATGCATTAACTCAAGTTTTTCAAAATGTTAACACATCTCTGGGCGAATTTAACATAAATAATGTCAAAGCGTAGGACACAAACTTAATTATAATTCAATCTCTTTACCTTCCTGCGAGTATTACGTACAAAGACCGGGGCTGACCGTGTGAAAAATACCCAAAATTCAAACTTACATATTGTGACATGTTGCGCAAAGCCGAGCCCACCCCCCACACCAGCAGTGACGCGGCGGGTGAGTCAGCGCTCCCCTCCCACCCCTCAGCGGTAACGTAAGGCTCGCGTAATAGGCGAGTAATCACCCCGCATCCTGGCAGCTATGCGCGGTGACGTCACGAGCGGAGCCGAAGATAGCCGAGCCCCGTAACCGGGTAACTATGCAAGGCGAATCAACAGCGGTGACGTAACCGGACAGCGTGGATAGCAACAAGGGTGCCTATTACGTGGCCGTATTGTCCGATCGAGGCTACATAGGGAGCAGCGAAGGCTATTCACCGTCAGTTGTACTGTAACAGTCGCCGAGTCGAGTTGTACTGAGTCAGTCAGCGAGTCCTGGAGCTACCGCCGAGTTAGCCAGCAACTAGTCAGTTGTATTGTGGCATTTTTCAGTGTACTAATTGTGATACTGCAGATAGCAGTAATCGTCAGATTGTAATTTGGGTGATTGTGAGAGCGGATGTGAAATAAAATTCGCTACATCAAATACAGCGTGAAGTTATTTGTCGCGATATACGCCCGATACGCGACAATATCTAATGAACATGATCAGATAAAACAACAAAAATTGCAAGATTAAAAGTAAACACTTTCTTTACTTCTGATGCTCTACTTCAGTACGGACTCCCTTCACACGCCGTCATACATCCAATCGTTAACTCAGCTCTTCTGACGCTGTTTTACAATGCTGCCAATAGCGTCGAATGTAATGACGACGCACAGGAAAAGACCTGTAAGGAAGCGGTTATAGCCTGGTAAAACCCCGACGTCCCTACGTGAACTGAGGGAAACCATGTGAAACTTTATGAGACGTGGTAAAAAGTAAGTAAAGTTCTCCTTGTGCTTAACTAATTAAGCACTACGCTATGAAGGCGTATGGGGGAGATGTATACGTCCAAACTTTCTTGACCTCGGTACTAGCTGGAGGTAAGTGGTCAGCTTTACTCTCCAGCCGATTTACCCACGGGGAACGAGCTCGCGGTTGGAGGTTGGGTGGACCCCTGGAAGATGTTGAGAAAATTCTTGATCCTACCGGGACACGAACTCCGACACCTCGTTCGTCCAGCCCGTAGCCTTTATGAGAGGTGTATCTCGCCAGGAATTCGAAGAGAACACCTCTCAAATGTTAGTTACGAGCGTTAGCGTTACGCCAGCCAGAGTAACGTAGGATGTAAACGCAGCATAGGACTCCAACACAACCATCAAATGTCTACTACAGCGCATGCGTGCCTGGCACTGACCAGCACTCGCCTTTATTCGCAAGGAGGGGGAGGTGGAATAAACAACAGACGTAATGTGTATTTGCACCTGTTGAGAACTTAACGTTCCTTCCACGGCTTAATGGCGTGCTAACATATCCCAGATACACACATTTCGGTGGCGTTGTGTGGCGGTCACTGAATGGCCAGATTTCCGGACAAAGGAGGACCGACCGTTCACCCTAGCTCAACCATTAGATTTAATTATGTGAACGACAAAGTGCACAGAGCAGAACACTTTCCCACACAGTCAAATTCTCTTAAGTTTTATGGAACTAGAAGATTTTAGCCCGCCACTTTACCCTAAGTCACATGAATCCAGCCTATAAAGTCACGTATCATTTTCTTCAGACGTGTAGGTGTGTGCGCGTGACTTATACGGCGGGTTTTTGATTGGATGATTGTATTTATTGCACCTTATACATTCACAGCTCGGAATTACAGGGAATTATAGCGCTGTCGCTGATTTACACACTTTAAAAGTTCACCGTTACACACACATACACACTAGTGTTCTCAGTCTTCATTTGTCGTATCCTGGCAACGGATTTATAACCGAATCACTTTCACTTCAAATGACATATGAAGTCTTCTCTGCAGGTCTAATTCATATCACCTTCGACTGCGATCTCCAGAGCTCGACCCAATCCTCGACAACTAAATCAACCGACTTTCTTCGTCCCTTCATAACCCCTAGGAAAGGACCACACAGAAAACACAGCTTGCTTACTAATCCGTTGCCTAGCAATTGACGTCCTATTGTTGCGCGCGTACACTTCGGCGAGAATGTGTCTACCGAGTCGTTGCCTATCAATGGACCTATATGTCACAATATTATTCTCCCACCTACGCTCAGTATTCTGAAATTAAAACGCCATATCATCAAAAAGCGAAGTCAATATAATTATTACAGGAAAGAATACTGGTATCTACGGTTATAATTACCCACGTTATGCTGGCAATATAGGATTCACAGGTTCGACGTATGACGAGCTAGAAGCAGAGCCCACTGCCCTGTAAAAATATTGTACCTCCCAATAATAGTATACTACAGCAATACCTCGCATAGTCCGGATTCACTACAGTCCGGTTTGAACATTTCAAAACAAACTAAATTTTAATATAGCAAATTAAAAATAAATTCTAAAAAATTAGTATACCAAAATTATTTTTAATACATAAATGATCGGTTTCTTCCCTTTATACAGTGAAGCCTCTTTTTGCGCGGTTTATTTTTATGTAGTTTTAAAGTTATGCGATACGATACATAGTTCAAATTTTTCTGGGTTTCCCCGTTGTATATGTGTGTACCTATGCTCGGGTCGTTCGTGCCTGAGCTCCGACAGCTATCGCTGGAGGAGGCGGGGGGAGCACTACTTTAACGGAATTTTGGAAGAGCTACATCAGAAGCGTTAACGAAAATATAGACGAAGCATGGCATGAATTAACGGCAAGCAATATGAGGGCAGTATGGAAACATATCATACCTCATTGTGCAAATGATTTCATTGGTTTTGAAACTCATTTTGCTGAAGTCACTAATAACACAGTAGAAACGGGACAGCAACTTGGTTTCAACGAGTCAAGATTCGGCCACACAGAGCGCTACGCTATGTTCGTTATGTATGCTACGTACGCTTTGTACACTCTGCGACGCAGCTAATATAGGGAACAGCGTACGTAGCGTACGGAAGTCTGTGTGGCCAGTCACATTGGCAATAAAGGGAGATATTTTTCTGTTCGTATAGCGAACATAGCGTACGTAGCATGCGTCGCGTATGTAGCGCTCTGTGTGGCCGAACCTTTAGATTCCGTCAACGTAACTGAGTGCATCAAATCGAACACTAATGAAGTAGATAATGAAACATATGAACAATGGGCTTATGAAAAACGGGAGGACAACGACGACTGTGTTGAAGGGCCTGCACGAGAATTAACAGCTGAACAACTATAAAAAAAATTATTGGAATCGTTGAAACCTTGTCAGAGCATACTATGGAAGTTGATCCCAATATTGAACGTAGCCTTACAATTCACCGAACGATAAACAATGCAATTCGTTGCTACAAAGAAATGTATGTGCAGACATCAATATTGCAATTTTTAGAGACTAAAAAATGAATTGCGAAAAACATGAATTTCTTAAAATTATTTCTAATATAGACATTTTAAATTATTAATCGAGTTTTATTTATTGAAAAACGTAGATATATTTGGAACCAATTATGATTTTAGTTCCTCCACTAGTCCGGGATATTGGCGGCACCGATTACACGAACTATGCGAGGTATCGTAACAATGTGTGTTCTTCTTCTACCTTACGGCATTAAATTCTACCGAAAATATGAAATACCGGTAATCTCTTAACGGAAACCCTGTTATGCCTGTGCTTAACTACAGTAGAACTTGGTTATAACGTCATCAAAGGGACCTAAAAATAGTGTCGTTATAAACGAATGTCGTTGTAACCGAAAAGGGCACTTCCACAGTAGCCTTATGTTAGTCACGTAAAAATCTACCAAAAACCGAGTTAAAATGTTGCATTTTTTAGTGAAATACGTAGTTAAGTACAGACTAACGTAACATTAACGTGGAATTGCCCTAATGTGTAATATCAAAGACATATTACAGCGCTTTTCACTGACAATACACACCATATTTCACGAATCACTTTACCTTTCTCTTCAATGCTTAAAACTTTCCTTTTCATTGCCATGTTTTCGCTACTGCACTTCTCTGGGTTTAGGCAGGAACACTATAGGGTAAGTAGACAATGTGAGGTCCTGTTAGACGAGATTCTAGGAAAGGAATGCAGTTAACAACCTGCCGCGTCCTCTTGCACTATTCACGCAGTCCCACCCCACACCCTTGTTTTCGCATAAAACCCACGCTCCTCTTGCAGCCCGCGGTCGTATTCTTCCAGGACAGTCACGTCAGCAAGTAGAGAAAGTGAGGGTGGGCAGACACATCGACTTTCCCTAGATATCAGAGAAATTCAGGAATGAAAATGACGTTACATACGAGGTTGATGCATTTGTGCATGTCGTACTAAGCAAGGTATAAAAACCGTTACTTTATGAGGAATTAGTTCGTACCATTGAATATTTGACGCAATAGACAAGGTGTCGCAGAAACCGATGTTGCTATAACCAAGTTTTACTGTAATTAAGCACTACGCCATGAAAGCGTAAGCGGGAGTGGATGTACAGATCCAAATTTTCTTGACCTCAGCACAGTTGGACTTGACTGGTCAACTTCACGCACCGGCCACTTTACCCCCGGGGAAAGAGTCCGTCTGGACGACGTGGAGAAGAGAAAATTCTTGACCCTACAGAGACTCTAACTCCGACCCCCAGGTCGTCCAGCCCGTAGCTATACCAACTAAGTTATTCCGGCTCCAACGGATACCCTGTACCACAGGAAATTCCGTAAGAAGCGAGAGACGCTAAAGGAACTTCTTCAGTTACTCAAAAAGGAGGCATATCGGGATAGGAGCAGAACACTTCCCACATTCGAGACAGGCATGATAACTCTTCGCGGCCTCCAGTTACAACAGTACTTGCTTCTACTGTACAATCCTAATGATTAACTTGTTGAGCTTACCTTGGGGTCGAAGTTGAAGACAGTGTCACACTTGAGTGGACACTCCAGCCCACATTTGCACGTGCCTTGCGTCTGCAAGTACTCCTTCAGGTGGTCCAACGAGCTGAGTGCGGTGTTGCTGGGGCTGCAACAATATACAATTTTTATCAGGCGTAACCCTTTCAAACATGGAATTCATCTGAAGAAGACTTAAGAATTCAGTTCCTACCTCACAGGAAACATAAAGCGTCTTCATTAAAAAGATAAACCAGTAACGACATTTACGAAAGTAATCGGATTTGCCTCAGGAGGAAATTAAGATGAGATTAAAATGGGGGAATGCTTGCTACCACTCAATCCGGAACCAACTGTCTTCGTTCCTGCTGCCTGAAAACATAAAACTTAGAATTTACGAATCTACAGTTTTGCCTGTGGTTTCGTATGGGCATGAAACTTTCTGACATCAAGGAAGCAACAGACTGGGAGTGTTTCAGCACAGGAAGCCGAGAACATCTACACCGAAGAAGTTATAAAATAATACGAGATTGGAGGAAATTACATAATTAGGAGCTTCACAATTTGTACTCCTTGCTACTTATAATTCGGAGGTCGAGAAAGATGAGATAGGCAGGGTATCTAGCACGCATGGGACGAAACGAAATATATATACAGGATTTTGCGGGAAAGCGAGAATGAAAGAGGCCACTAGGAAGTCCCTGACGTAGGTGGGAGGATATTATTAAAATTGGTCTTAGATAAATAGGATGGAGCGGTTTCGTTTGGACTTATCAGGCTCAAAACAGAGGGCTCTTGTGAACACGGCAATGAACCTTGCGGTTCCATAAAATGTTAGGGCTTTCTTGCGTAGCCGAGGAACGTGAGGTTCCTCAACAGGGCTCACCTCCACGGAGTTAGAGAAATAATCGGTGTACACGGTGAGAATCTTGCGAAACGAAAAAAAAATAAGCGCTGTAGGAAAAAAGCAGTCTTTAGAAGCTAAAACTAAAGCGTGGTGCATATGTTTACCGTTCTACAGATGCTACTCACAACTCTTCCGTGTTAATATGAAGCTCCTAAGCAGTTTCAGTTTTCGCTTTACGAGTTACTTAGACCGCAAACGTTAATATTATGTGTTCATGAACTGTAAATGCCGAAAAGCAATCGTTTTAACGTTTTCAAACACACACACACACAAATTAAACACGTATGCATTAATTGTCCGCCCCTGTGAAGATTAATATGCAACGATATGACCGCCTCTGTGGTCTAGTGGTCAGAGGTCTTGGCTACAGATCCAGAAGTCCGGGTTCGATTCCCTGCGCTACCACATTTTTCTGAGAAGAAGTGGGTCTGGAACGGGGTACCCTCAGCTTCGTGTGGATAATTGAGATACTTTACTTGAAAAATAGCGACTCCGGTCTACAAGACAGAGATTAACGGCCGTGGAAATCCGTTGCGTTGACCACGCGACACCCTGTCTGCTAAAGTTGGCACTAACTTCGCCGACAAGCGGCGCTTGCTCGGTCGGTATAGTTCGCTTACGGACTAAAGCCACGGATTTCTTTTTTGTATATAACGTAACGTATGATACTGACTAGGCTACGGGCCGGACGACCGAGTAATCGAGGTTCGATTCGTGGCAGAGGCAAAAAACTTTTCTCTTCTTCATGACATCCGAATTAACTCTGGGACCTAACCAGCCTCCTATCCAATCGGTACCGGTGTAAAGCGACTGGAGCATGAAGCTGACCACTAACCTACATCAAGTGATGAGGTTACGCGTAACTGGAATAATGACTCCCCCTCCACCGACATGTCATGGCGTAGTGCTTAAACAAGCATATGAACAACTCTATAAGGTACGTATCGCACTTCTTAGAGCGATTATATTTAGTGACTATAGGCGTCATTGGCGAAATTCTGCAGTACATGTTACAGTGTTTAAAACATTTCAGGCTGCGTACTGTTATATCATTAGAAAGGTACCACAAACAGCATCTCTCTGAACACACAAGACCTTTTCTCCCGTCGAGTTGCCCACTCAAGGTATGAAGTACCCTCCAAGATGTTTCAGACAGCATTGGCTTTTTTATTTTTTTATTGCTAGTGGGGTGAGACTAAGTCCCTTGTACTGCGGCTACTTCTGGCCTATTGTACCAGCCGCAGATGATAGGTGAGGGTGATTGTGGAGCAATTGGTGGAATGAAGATAGGCAGGGGAAACCGAAGTACTCGGATGAAACCTGCCCCCGCGCCACTTTGTCCACCACAAATCCCACTTGACCAGACCCGGGATCCAATCCGGGCCGCCGCGGTGGGAAGCCAGTGACTAACCGCTTGAGCTATGGCGCGGCTCAGCATGAGCTTATTTCGATATGGTTGTTCACTTGACTGCTCGGCCGTACTGTACCTGAGGGGCTACTTGAGAGGTCCTCTGCTAAGTACCGCTGGCCTTGCTTTGTGCTCATTTGCATGTAGTAAGGGACCCAACCTTCCAAGAATTATTTAATTTGTATTAAATACAATTGTTTCTTCGGGGAAAGAGCCCCAGGAGAGGCTGGGTGGCCCCCAGAACTGATCTTAACGCTGTGGAGTAGAGAAAAAGGCAAAGCTCTCCCTGTAACAGGCCGTGGAGGTCCATAGGGTTGTGAGACGTCGAGGCTCCCACATTTTCAAGACAATCGGTTCACAGATGGCGGTAAGGTTGTCAGCCATTAGCGCCGGCCGACCTTTATACTCCAGGAAGATTCCTGGCACTCATTTCTGTTAAGAGACTGAGACGACAGCAGGGTCATAGTGCGGATGGAAGGATTAGATCAATTTAAGAATCCAATGAGCTCATCGGGGATCGAACCCGCGACCTTCTGGCTTGGAGCAGAGTGCCTCAACCAACTACGCTACCGTGTGCCCCCCAGTTTTAACTGATTTTAACTAATTAAGCACTCGCCATGAAGGCGTATGGGAGAGTGGATGTATAGACACATCTTTTCTTGACCTCGGCACTGGTTGGAGGCGAGTGGTCAGCTTCACGTCCCGGCCGCTTTACCCCGGAGAAACAGTCTCCTGTACCCATTGAGTAGAAGGATGGGAGGACACTAGAGCCGGTCTGGATGAGATAGAGAACCGAAATTTTTTACCCTACCGGGACTTGAACTCCGACCCCTCGGTAGTTCAGCCGGTAGTCAGCAGCTACGCTACCCCGGCTCTTAACATACTCTAACAGTAAAGTAAGTATATACGCATAATTATGAACTTTACTTAGAGCTTCTCCGGTTTCTCTTTATGGTCCTAAGAGTACTTCAAGGGTACACTTCACCTAATGTTCTATGTGGCACCACGTGACAAAACTCGCAATGGGAATTCCCCCTCTCGTGCATTCATCACCGAACAAAGGACTATGAATATACCGAAGTTTCCGAGTCTGTTTTGACAGCGGGTCGTTGGATACTTACGCGAGCGCTCTGTAACAGCGAGAAACGGGCAGTTGTATTTTTTATATAGACAAAACTCACGTTCCTTTTCCATATTCGGGAGGTTGTGAGTTCGGTTTCCGCTCTAAGGTTAGCTATACTGGCTAGGGATCTTCTTACATTTTCGTTGGTTCTGCCTCGAAAATTCCATCACGGTGACTTAAATAGGCCACGAGCGTTTTCTTCCAACAAACATTGTTGTTATTATTATTATTATTATTGCTCTACAGCCCGTTGTTGGGCCTTGGCCGCTTTTTTCAGTTTCTTGATCCCATACACAGTTTGTGGAAGACCGCCTCTGTGGTCTAATGGTCAGTGTTCCTGGCTACAGATCAAGAGTTCCCGGGTTCGATTCCCGGCGCTACCAGATTTCCTGAGAACTACTGGGTCTAAAACGGAGTTCACTCAGCCTCTTGAGGATAATTGAGGGGCTATTTCAAGGAAATGGCGGCTCCGATCTAGAAAACCGAGATTAAAGGCCGTGGGGATCCGTTGCGCTGACCACGCGACACCTTCTATCATCTAAAGTTGGCACTAACTTCGCTGACAAGCGGCGGTCGCTCGGTCGGTATAGTTCGCTTGCGGACTGCAGGTCACGGAGTTTGTTTGTTTTTTGTTTATACAGTTGGTAGGATTCCTTGGAAAGGGGATCAGACAGTCGCACGGACGCTACCTACACACAATACAGACATCCATGCCTTGAATGAAATTCGGATACACGATCCCAGTATTCGAGAGAGCGAAGACAGATGATACACCGCCTGCGCAAAGGGAAATGCGCAGAAGAATAAGCATAGAAATGTACCGGCCGGCAAGTAACCGCTGTGCTGCGTAAAATGACAGGAAACGGCGCAGACACATAAACAGAGACCTAACCTAGATGTTCATATTTTGAAGTCTCCTTGCAAAGCCTGCTGATGAGGGTTGGTCGGCTATCTGATCTTCAGACAAGCATACTAGAGGTAAAAAGGGTAAAGTCCCTCTGTTTAATTAAGCACTATGCCATGAAGACACACGGGAAGGCAGAGGTATAGCTCCACCATTCTTGCCTTCGGCTCTAGATGGAGGTGACTGGTCAGCCGTCACGCTCAGGGGAAATCCCCTTAGGTCCCAACTGAATAGGAACCTCAGTGAACCCCAGAGCCGATGTGGAAGCTGTGAAGAATAGAAAAATCTTAACCTTGCAGGGAAACGAACCGTGGACCGGTGCTAAATACTCCCTTAATGGTCCTACTGACTTTTCCTCTACCACTTGCCAATACGGATGCAAAATTCATTTGACGTCAGTCTATGTTATCAATTTTCAGCTTCCACGATTTTTTTTTAATTCGCTATGTGGGGGGTTGGAGTCCAACTGGGTCCACTCGGCACGGCGGCCACTGATTGGCCTATTGTAGCCTGCCCCGGGAGATTATGGTGACGGTGAATTTGGTGGAATGAAGATTGGTAGGGGAAACCGAAGTAGTGGGAGAAAACCCGCACCAGCGCCACTTTGTACACCACAAATCCTTCTTGATCAGAACCGGGATTGAACCCGGACCTCCGCGGTGGGAAGCCAGCGACTAACCGCTTGAGCTATGGCGCGGCCTTTCAGAATTACTTAATAATGAACCTTATGGCGATTAACAGAATCTGCCGGGCAATGGGTAGGCGGAATGCAAGGCCTCCAAATACAAACAGCAGAACATAAAGCAGTGTGTCTCAAACTTTCGACAACTGCGGGACAGCAACCGTACATACCAAGTATCGCAAATATCAGTTAACTGCCTCAAACTTTAAAATTGTGGACAGGAAACACACACACACACACAAACATAAATTCTTTTATTTTCTTAACGAAGAGATGGGGCTACAATTAGGACAATAAGCCACACGCATGCGTGCTTGCAGCAAAAAGATGTTCTAACCCATACAAGGCCTACTGCATGAATGGAATTTCTCACGGTTTCCAACGTACCCTTGAAGTTCAGAGTATCTCTTACGGGTGACCCCCCCCCAACCCCACCCTTCTCTACGGTTCAGCATACACGTTCTGTGGTTCCCGTCACCTTGGAATGATGTGTCCTTGAGATTAGGGGCAGAGGGTCCTTCAGCTGGAGGTCTCGCCGGGGAGGGGGTTATCAACCCCCTGGTATACAACACCCGAAGGAAACAGATAATATGACAATCTACCATAACATTAAAACTGATTTTCAAAAACTAGTGTGATCGTGGACCGCCTATGTGGTCTAGTGATCAGAGTTCCTGCCTACAGATCCAGAGGTCAGGGTTCTATTCCCGGCGCTACCAGATTTTCTGAGAAGTAATGGGTCTGGAACGGGGTCCACTCAGCCTCGTGAGGTTAATTGCGGAGCTATTTCAAGGAAATAGCGGCTCCAGTCTAGAAAACCGAGATTAACGGCCGTAGGGATCCGTTGCGCTGACCACGTGACACCCTCTATCCGCTTAAGTTGGCACTAACTTCACCGACAAGCAGCGGTCGCTCGGTTGGTATAGTTCGCTTGCGGACTACAGGCCACATGCAAGGCCCACACGCAATATCATCAATCCACCAACACCAGTTTCAGAAATCTTAAGGCGCGTCCACATTACTCGTGCTTGTGCTCGTCGGGAGACTCGTCTGGCTTTTACTTTTGCTCGTCAATCTTCGTATATTTACTCTTAGTGTGTATAGGCTGTAGTCGTATTTTAATTTATTGGCTATAGTTTTTAAATGAAAAATTTTAAATTTGCTTGTCTCGTGACTTGTCATATCGTCCACATTACTCGCATGAGCACGAGTAATGTGGAAGCGCCTTTACATGCATAACTGTAGGAAGAACAAGTTTAGGAACTTAGAAAGGCAAATAAGTCACTTTGCACAACGTGTTTGTTAGATATCATGTCCTTACGGTGGCGACTATTATGGGTACGGTCTTCTGTGCTGGAACGTCGTGTAGTGCAAAGATAGCAGACGTTTCGGAGGAACATATCGTCTACAACAACGGGATTGAAGCAAGCACAAAACCAGCTATGCTTCACGCCTTATTCTGCACGTTTGCTCTTATACCCTGACGATAGTGGCGATATATCCATCCGAAACGTGGGGCTCTATCCTAATTACAGGACGCTACAACCCAGAAGATCGTACTCTTCAATCTGTTTGTTACTTTCTGCCTTAGTATACCAAGTGACGTTTGTGGAATAGCACGGATTACAAAACGTGTCCTGTAAGGATAATTTTCAGTTGTTCCTATGCTTAACTAATTCAGCACTATGCCATGAAGGCGTATGGGGAGCGGTATAGCTCCACGTTTTGACCTCGGCACTAGTTTGTGAGTGGTCAGCTTCACGCCCTGGTCATTCTACCCTTGGTACCAACTGGACATGAGGCTGGACGGGACCAAGAAACAATGTGTACGAGTTGGACAGGAGAAAAATCTTGTACCCAATTGGTCTCGAACTCCGATCCCTCTGCCGTTTGGCCTCATAGCCCAGCCGGACACAAAAGGATAATTCCTAACCACTGAGCTACTTAACTCGGTAATTTGAAGCTTCCTTTGTGCTACATACACGTTTTATTAACGTGCAATCAAATAAGTGTATTTGAAAATGTATCCCACGGGGAAGACACTTTTGTTCATCCCTTGTTATACGAGAAGGTTCGTCACGTATTACCCCACTTTAATGACGCTAAGGTAGCAGGAAATTGTTTGCCGACCTCACTGACAAGGGGTCGAAAGGTAAATGCAGCCAAAGCAGTACAGCTGTATGGGAAGGGGTGCGAGCCACACCGCCAGGCAGGGAAGCAATAAGAGAAGGGGTGAGTGGCGGACAATGCTTCCCTGAATATTCATGAGCTGCTGCAGCTTCACTTCTTGTTCCCCTGTATCTTCTCTCTTAAAACTAGCTGCGAAGCCAGCATTGCACGACCTTTAGTAACTGAGCCAAAGCTCCCCCCCCCCACGCCACCCCTTTCCGCCGCTCATTCAACTTCCTACTGCGGTCTAGAAACTTCTTTAATTTTTTACTGTACGGCTCACATGCTATGGTTACAGGTCGGAGGTGGTTCGCGGCTTCTGGAAGCAGACAGAAGTGTTAACTGGAAGCCGATATGACTCCATTCGTTACAAGGTTTGGATATGGTTAACGTTGCCGTGTACACGGCCTATATTGGTTTTGGTATGAGAGACCCACGGAGGGAAGATGGCCGCAAGCTCCCACTATTCGCAGTGGATCTGTTGGGACAAAACCCATAAACAAACACATGAATATTCCCTTGTCCAACTCGATTCGACTCTAAAGAGGCACGTACCTCCGAAACGTCGGTAACACTGCCCACATCCACATGGTTGGAGATCGGAATCAACATCAATAGTGAAACGCCGTTAAAGACTAAAATTTTGAAAAGAGAAAAGAAAAAAAAAACAGGAAATTTTATGAACCACGTGATCTAAGGTGTGCACCGTTTTCGATTACTCGAACACTCCAATCGCGGAATCGAATTTCACAAGGGAGTATGTAGAGGGCTTGGCCGTGCCACAGCTCAAGCGGTTAGTCGCTGCCTTCCCACCGCGGCAGCCCGGGTTCGAGCTCGGGTCTGTTCAAGTGGGATTTGTGGTGGACAAAGTGGCGCTGGGGTACGGTTTTCCCTGAGTACTTCGGTTTCCCCTGTCAATCTTCATTCCACCAAATTCTCCATCATCATAATCAGTCGGGGAAGGTACAATAGGCCAATCAGTGCCCGCCGTGCCGAGTGGACCCAGCTGGACTAAGAGAATTAAAAAAAAAAAGTAGAGGGCTCGCAATGGGCTAAATTCCCCATTCAAGAAGTCCTGTGAAACATCTAAAACCTTCACAGTTTCAGAATTAGATTCTTAAGAAGGTAAAGTTGTCCTCGTTCGTAACTAAGCACTATGCCATGAAGAAGTATGGGGGAGTTGATGTATAGATCCACGTTTTCCTGACGTCAGCACTAGTTGGAGGTGAGTGAGAATTAGATTGTGCTGACTGTAAAATTGGCTAGTGGGGTCATTAAAATAAAAACAAAGTGTCTGTCCTAAGTACCACGCACTGAACATATATGTGGTGAGTGGTCAGCTCCACGCTACCGCCGCTTTATGCCCGGGGAAGCTTTGGGTGTCCATTAGATGGGCGACTAGGTGGGGTCCACAACTGGCCTGGACGTGGCGACAAAAAGAAAATACCCTGCCTGGATTGAAGTCCTGGCAATTCGGTGCATTAGCTGATAACTTCACTGAACCACCCCATTTAAATAAATACATATTTGGAAACACAATTTTTTGGAGGGAGTGGAGATTTTAGGTTGGTGAGGAACCTGGATGTAAGAGAAGGTAAAAAACCACTGATGTGTCGTGTTTCAAAAATTGACCTTTAGTATATCTCCTTTCTTTGTTACGAAATGTCACTTGGATGGCTGGCAACTTCTCCGAGTGGGAGCAAGGACTCACAAACGGGGCAGAAGCTCTCAGTGTGTATCCTCTCTTCTGATGCTCGGATCACAAGCGCAGTCACGTTTCAGATACTGGATTGCGGTCATCCGCATACTAAAATCAAGGAAAAGCCAGGCAATAATCCTAAGACGTGACTGCACATCTACGCAAATCATCTGAAGGATAAAACAGACAGTGACAACGGCCACGAACAAAGAACGACGCGAAAATTTCAGATAAAAGAAAACTAATACATTCGAGAAACCTAAAATTGTAAAAAGCTGTCCCTGTAACAGGCCGTGGAGACCCATAAAATTGTCAGACGTCAAGGCACCCACATTTTCTATAAAGTCGGCTCAAAGACGGTGGTAATGTTGTCAGCCTTACGCGCCGGCCGCCCTTCACCCCCAGGAAAATTCCTGGTACTCATTTCTGTTAGAGGCTGAGTCCGACATAGGGACACAGTGCGGCTGGAAGGGTTAGGTCAATTGAAAAAATCCATCTCATCTGGACTCTAACCCGCGACCTTTGGGCTTGTAGCATAGGGCCTCAACCAACTACGCCGGAAGGATGCTTAGAAAGGAGGTAGTCAATTCTTTCGTGACTTATTTCCAACTGTCGGAAGCAACTGCAGTGCCGAGGGGGGGGGGGTGTGNCCCCATCTATCAGAGGCCTTAGAAACTATTGTTGGGCGGGAAACGTCCTGGAATTTGGCTCAGTGATCCCCTTTGGGGATATGAGGTTCTTTTACGTGCCGTAAAGTTACGACACGGGACACACAGCTTAAAGTCCCTCCCGGAGGACTTGTTCCCTGAATTTTTCCGCCCTTAAAAATTCGACGACCTCCGCCGGGCATTTGAACCCGCGTTACCACGAGTCATGAGGTGGGAACGTTACCTCTAGACTACGGAGGCCGCTTTAACGAACATGTAAGTTGAAGCACTGTGCTACAAGACGGAAGGTCACAGGTATGATTCCCGATTAGATCACTGGATTTTTTGAACTGACCTAATCCTTCCAGCCGCACGATGGCCCTGGGGTCGACTCAGCCCCTAACAGAAATGAGTACCAGGAATATTCTTGGGGGTAAAGGGCAGCCGGCGCGTTAGACCGACAACCTTAGCGCCATCTGTGAGCTGACTGTCTAGAAAATGTGGAGGCCTCGACGTCTCACAACCTTATGGGCTCCACGGCCTGTTACAGAGCATAGCTTTACCTCTTTTACCAAACTTCCGTACAAATAACATGACACAAAGAAGTGAAAGAAAAGTAAAGTTATTCATTGTACTTAAACACCACACCATGAAGGAGTACAGACCAGTGTTCCTCAACCGCCGGGCCGCGGCCCGGTAACGGCCCCTAGTCTTATAAAAAACAAAATTACAGTGCCGCGGTCTCACAACGGTTGAGAACTACTGGTATAGGGGGAGATGAAGGACAGCTTCACGCATATCGGTTGGTTTGCTTCGGAGAATAAGCTCCTGCTAGCCACATACACACGGAGCCGATCTGCACGGGTAGTGAGAATAAGAAATCTATTCTTGATGGAATCGACTATATATTCCAACCCATAACAGTCGCTTTGCTGAGCTAGCTACTCCAAGGAAAGCCCAAAGGGGGGATATGCTAGTTTCAGAAGGAAAGTTCTCTAAATACAGCAGCAAATGTCGATGTACAATTAAACATTCCCGGAAATAAGTGTCAATATGAAGCAATGGTCCCCAAACTCAACCCAAGTGCCCCTTGCCCTACACCAGTGTTCCGCAACCTTTTTCTACTCGCGGCACACCATGAAGTACCCATGACTCAACATGGCACACCAAAATGTTATTCCTTTCAAAAAACGCATGATATCAGACAATTAATATAAATACGTAACGTGATCAACTTATTACTATAATATTATTATACTGTTAGTTTATTATCATTAAACAGAAATCGACTCGTGCATTCATTAACAATTAATGAACTTTAATTCACTGTAGAGTGCAGAAAATACGCTTCTATTGCTATTAAAGTAAATACAGTAATTCTACTCATAGCCTCAATATGATACTTGCGCCTGCGTAGCTGCGCACAGGCGACTGATCCGTGGTGGAATCGTTGACAACGCAAGTCTCATTTCTTCATCGATGGATTTGAGCCGCTCCCTCTTTGATGTCTTAATTTCAGTTACCGTCGAGAAGCCCTGTTCACACAAATATGTAGCTGAAAATGGCAATAACACATTAACTGCCATCTCGGAGCCGGGTATCCACTCCTTATTGCCAACCAAAACGTATCCAAAGGCACTTCGAGAAGTGTTAGTTTCAATGTTCTGTCTGCTTTTAAATCTGCGAGTTCCTCTTGTATATTAATCGGAAGATGTTCTGAATTCGCAACGAATGGATCACGAACCCAGTCGAAATCTTGTACATTCTCTCCAAAATACTTATTAAATTTCTGCTGCAGCATTTCTAAATGTTCTTTAATTGTGTCCGTCACCACTTTATTGCCGTCAGCAAGTCGCCATACTGTCGGGGACATCTCAAAGGACCCATCTGTAATTCTCTAACTAGCAACCAAAATTTGCGAACTACTTCAGAGCATAGCTGTGATAGAACTGAAACAATTGCAAAACGCGGGATCTCAACTCTTCAAACGGAAGAAGTGACACTATACCGACTTATTTTTGAAATATTTATAATTTTAAATGAAGTCCAACAATCGGTGGGTGCATCGTTACAGGAAGAAAGTCAAAAGTTGAAGAAGCTCTAACTTCTAACAAACAGGGGCAAATACCGAAACAGCGTTATAAAAGACAGTAAAACCCATGCTAATCCCTGCTGTTTTAGGGAAAAGCACGTACACAGAACATGCGGCAAGCATATCAAAGAAGCTGCGTAGATGCGAGAAAAATAAAAATAAATCAATAATGAAAACTTTGATATAACAACTGTGAGTAAATAATTTACGTTTAATTTCTTAGAATACAACAAGCGGCCTCCGTAGTCTAGAGGTAACGTTCCCACCTCATGACTCGTGGTACGCGAGGTGGTCGAATTTTTATGGGCGGAAAAATTCAGGGAACAAGTCCTCCGGGAGGGACTTTAAGCTGTGTGTCCCGTGTCGTAACTTTACGGCACGTAAAAGAACCTCATATACCCGAAGGGGATCACTGAGCCAAATTCCAGGACGTTTCCCGCCCAACAATAGTCTCTAAGGCCTCTGATAGATGGGGGAAGCATTATAGACACCGCTAAGCAATTGACCGAACTCGCTTGCTTGGCGGGACTGATGGTACGCACCATTTATCGGTAGGGTAAAGAGACTGGTAGAATATCATAGAGGGAAGCACAATAGATCAAACTGGTCGCGGTGCATGGGGAAACCCACCCTCTCTAAATAACTAACTAGAATACAACATTACTGTACATAAAAAATCACAGCATGGAATAAAGAATAAACAAGCATCATCTTGAAGAAGGCAGTTTTCTGGGATTTCGCACCGTGTATATGTGGTGTTAACCGACGTTTCGGAGGAACGTATCGCATCCATCTTCAGGGTAGAAGAAAAAAATATAAGAAATCTGCAAGCGAAGAGACCGTGAGAACCGGTAAAAGCAGACTGCTTTTACCGGTTCTCACGGTCTCTTCTTCTACCCTGAAGATGGAGGCGATACGTTCATCCGAAACGTCGGTTAACACCACATATACACGGTGCCAAATCCCAGAGAACTGCTTTCTTCATAGTCACCGCCGTGAAAGCCTCAAATCTTACAAAGCATCATCTTATTCAATCAGTGCAGTGGCTGAGAATAAAATACAAGCATATGAAACACGGTAACCGGGATAAAATAAAACGAATAAAATTCGACAATTAATTTCTTACAACAGGTAAAAGTTCGCGTCACACCTTTCACCTTGTGCAGAATTGCGGTTTGCACATCCCAGTAAGGAAGATAATAACAATATGATAACACATTTAGTAACTACTTCACTGTTAGTAATTTTTTAATGTTTGGTTTAAAGTCACTTCAACAGTAACCAAGCAAACGCACAAGGAGGGGCTCACCTCCATCGCCCTCTGCCTCTTAGAGCCCCCACCCCCCAAGGTAATCACACGTGAGAACCACTGCTATAAAGCACAAAACTTCTCTATTCAAAATTCTCACTTAACTCGAACTTACCCCAGATGTTTTTGTACATAGCACAGACAGTATTCACGTTTAACTGCAAAACTAATAATTCTCAATACCGACAACTTCCCCTCTCTACGGATTACAACATAAGCTTCTAAGTCTTTGGATTTCGGCATACTGAAACGATTTATCGGTCTCAACAGATGTCAGTCCCTGTGTTACGCAAACAAACGTCCTCGAACTGTTAGGTGGCAAGACAGAGTGGCGAGACAATTGTTCATTATTACTTCCAGGGGACGGAGACGCTGATGGAAAACGGAAGAATTATAGAGAACATTAATTACACGCCGTAAGAATCAATCACAATATGTTAGTATGGGTTTCAGATTTCCTCGATTTCTGCGATAAAGGCAACGCAAAAAAAAATCAACATTTGTAAATTCAGTAGGAATGGTCTAATTTAATTTCCAGCCATGTTTCAACATAGTCCACCCATAATAGCCTGATGACTCCATCCGCTGTATAGTGCGTGTGTACGCGTATGAGTGTTCGTGAGGTGAGTGAGTGAAAAGACGCGCGAAAGGCTACTTTTCAATTCTGCAGTTTTGTATGCTTTTCTTTTTGCCATATTATTCTCTGATCCAGAGGTACGGGTTCGATTCCCGGCGCTACCAGATTTTCTGAGAAGTAGTGGGTCTGGAACGGGGTCAATTGAGCCCCGTGAGGATAATTGAGGAGCTATTTCAAGTAAATAGCTGCTCCGGTCTAGAAAACCGAGATTAACGGCCGCGGGGAACCGTTGCGCTGACGACGCGACACCCTCTATCCGCTAAAGGTGGCACTAACTTCGCCGGCAAGCGGCGGTCGCTCGGTCGGTATAGTTCGCTTTCGGACTAAGACTATGGAGTTTGTTTTGTCATTCTGTTTTCTTATCTTACAACAATTTACACAAAAGATATGGACCGGCGTTAAGAGACATGATTTCAATGAGGGGAAGCATAGGAAAAACCAGCAGACAATCGAATTACAAACATTCGCTGCGCTCAAAATACACATTAGCCAATTTTATTCAGTTCGCTACGTAATTCTCATATTTACAAAACACCGCCTTTCTACAAAAACGAAATAAAAAGAAGAATTTTAACTGCTCCCTTTTGAGTCTCAAATGCTTCTTTTTATGATTTCACTCATAAATTAAATTTCAACAGAGCGAAAGAAGTGACTCGTACAATGCCATATAAATCACTAGGTTGATTTACTTAACATCTCTGGTGGAAAAGGGTACGTACATGAAAACATTTCTAACATGAATTAGTGTTCCATATGTTTAACAACATTCTTAAAAAAAGAAAAAAAAAGGAGGGGCCGACTGCTAAAATGATTAAAAGGCTTGTCTTAGAACAAAAATGAAATATAGCACATAAAATAATCACTGCACATCAGTACGACAGGAAAAAAAAATGTTCAAGGTCGTAAGTACCAACAGGTGTGATCAGTGGTCAAGATTATGTGGTGGGCATGACGGACTGGTAGCAAAGCAGGAATGCCCTGCACAAGCAAACTGCGGAGAAAAGTGGTTCATGGTACACAGAGTTATGTGCCATGTAATATGCATTCTTCTGTCCTAGGTTAATATAAAGATAAAGCTATTACTGTAACAGGCCGTGAAGGCCCACAGGGTTGTGAGAGGTTGAGGGTCCCACATTACGTAAACAATCGGCTCACAGATGAACGTAAGGTTGTCAGCCTTACGCGCCGGACGGCCGCCCTTCACCCCCAACAAAATTCCTGGTACTCATTTCTGTCAGAGGCTGAATCGACCCCAGGGCCATACAGCGGCTGGAAGGATTAGGTCAACTGGAAGAGAATCCACCTCATCGGGACTCGTAGCCGCGACCTTCCGGCTTGTAGCATAATGCCTCAACCAACTATGCTACCGCGTACCCCATTGTTGTGTACTACCAAAAACATAAGAACAATTAAAGGGATCAGGCCCTACGGAAAATAAACATATAAACATGCATACGTCCATTCCCCGCCCTGAGTGGGAATCAAACCCACGATTCCTGTATCCAAGAGGTTGAAGAGAATGCCCGTATAAAAACGCGTGACCAGGTTTAAGAAAATAAGACACAGATACAGTGGCTATTTAAAGAGCCCGAATCATCCAAACCTGAATCAATGAGAACGAAATGGGTCAATGCATAACATTCCAGTTAGCATACAAAGAAAGGGAAACAGCACAAACCCGTGTCCGTCTGTGTGTCCCAGACGCTCTATAAAGCTATAAAGTAATGCACTTGAACAAGAGCAGCCCCACAAGAATGCTGATAAGATTACCTCTCGGGTTCTGCAAGGCAGCTCCACAAAACCTCCGTAACAGCCCCAATGATTCCTATATTGCCTACTAATAAAGATTTATGCTACGTAAGGTTTGAAACCTGTGAGGTGCATACGTGTCAGTAGTTCTCAAACTTTTCGAATCTGTGGACCCCCTAGTAACACAATGCACACTTAAGGACCACTCGTCCCTTATTATATAAATTATCTACAAAAAAAATATAAAGTTGCCCCTGTTTAACTAATTAAGCACTACGACATTAAGACGTATGGGGGGGGGGTGGATGTATAGACCCACGTACTGTTTACTCGGCACTAGTTGGTGGTGACACACACTGCCGCTACACTGCAGAGTACCCATTGGACAGGAGTCTGAGTGGGCCCCAGAACCGGTCTGGACGACGTGGAGAGGACAAAAATATTTCCCTTACCGGGACTGGAACTCCAAACCCTCGGCTATCCAGCCCGTAGCACAGTCGCTATACCGACTGTGCTATCATCAACTTAAGACAGATTCAAATAAAATAATTTATTTAAAACGTTTTAATGGTTGTACAGCGTTTACAAAATATTTTTTTTTTCCCTTGGCACTACAGCACCAGTGGGCCTAGGCGTACCTCCATGAACTCCGTTCACTTCGGTTTTTCTAGATCTTACACATTCGATAGGACTCCTTGGGCGGGTGATCAGCTCGTCGCAAGGCCTCTACCTGTACACAAACACAAACTAAACATCCATGCCCTGAGTGGGATTCGAACCCAAGATCCCGGTTTCCGAGCGAGCGAAGACAGTTCATGCCTCAAACCGCTCGGCTACCGTGACCGGCCTTACAAAATATTTAACATGTTACAATGTACATATTTTCTTGACTGAATCATTTAATGACAAAAAAAATGGCTGAGTCACCGCTGTGTAACTAGCACAAATACCTGTACGGAATTTCGAGATAAAGTCCCTGTGCTTAACTAATTAAGTACTACGTCATGAAGGCGTATGGAGGAACGGATATATAGATCTATGTTTTCATTACCTCGTCACTAGTTGGTGAGTAGTCAGCTTCACGCTCCAGCCGCTTTACCCCCAAGGAAAGAACCTCCGGTACCCATTACTCGTAGATAGGAGATAGGGACTAGCTCTATCGATTGGGCCCAAATGAGTAGGTTTTACCTGGAGGAGGAGACATAATCCAGTCTCCGAAACGTTGTGTTTGGAAAATAAACAGGGTGGTTTTTAGATGAAGACAGGATGATGGATAATGTCCAAAAACTTTTTCTCTTTTTTCTTTCTTTTTTCCCTTCCTTCTTTCTCCTGACCGCTCTCTACAAAGGCAGCCTGCAGCTGCACCCCAAATACCTGCTACCACAGTGTGGAATAATATGTTGTAATCCTCTCCCGCTCTTTCTGTTCGTTTTGCGGAAAGTGTTGACAATACATATCATAAAACATTTTAAGCTGGCAGCAGGGCACGAGGGTGGTCACTCACACTGCGCCTCTTTTCAAGTTCTGTGCAAAGCAATTTGCTTACTTACGAATATTTGTAGTCGGAAAATCTCGCTTCATATGACATATAGTTGTTCAGTAAACATCCTGTCTTCGTCATAGATCAAGCGGTTAGTCGCTGGCTTCCCATCGCGGCGGCCCGAGTTCGATCCCGGGTATGGTCAAGTGGGATTTGTGGTAAACAAAGCGGAGCCGGGGCAGGTTTTTTCCGAGTACTTCGGTTTCTCCTGCCAATCTTCATTCCATCAAATTCTTCATCATCATAATCAGCCGAGGCAGGCTACAATAGGCCAATCAGTGGCCGCCGTGACGAGTGAACCCAGTTGGACTCCACCCCCACTAAGCGAATAAAAATAAACTCCTGTCTTCAGTTTCTCACCCTTGACTGTACAAATGTACAGTTGGCGAAAGGTTCTCAGTTCTGTGTTGCACTAGAGTGATTCGTTTTATCACGATGCATAAAGCAGCCATCTAAATCCTATCATTTGAAGCAGGGTGTAGCCGAGTATGGATATGATATATTTTCAACTGACGGTGACATTTTATACTGCAAGATGTGTGACACAAAATTCGCGGCAGCGGTGGTAGTATTACCAAAGGATTCTCAAGAAGACACAAACCCACCAGGATATGGAGCAGCTGAGACAGTAACTCTATCCACAATGTTAACCTCTAAATTAACCTACTCGGCCAAATGGGAACCAGCATCACCCGAAAAAAAAATGTTCTTTTCTAAACTTAAGGGGCCCATACACGTACGAGTCTTGACTCGCGAGACCGGCTCGGGGAGCTTCACTTGGATCAATTTCATCATAAACGCATGAGCTGATTCCCAACTTTGCGACCCACACACGGACGAGTTTAGCTCATTGGAACCCGAGCCAGGCTCGTACGTGTATGAGCCCCTTTAGTGTGTATATACGAGGCTCTTACAAAGTCCAAAGTCATCATTGACACCCTAGCATTTACCAAAATCTTCAATTCTACGCTGCTTTTAAGTTCGCAGATACTCGCATGACTTTAAAGATCAATAATATCAATAATACAGCACGCCCTCGCTAATCCGGATCGAAATATGAAAACTGAACAATTATGTTCACAGTTGAGTACACACTTTAAACTACACATGACATTTGGGAAGGCAGATAAGTCGCTTGTCTGTCCAGACAAAACTTGACAGTTACTTCAGACCTACATTATTACGTTCGCAAACAAAGCACAACTTCTGAGTCTTCTATCGATGAATAAAAGTACTGTCCTTTTATAGTTTCTAAATAAAGCCTATAGAGTGACATGTTTCATTTATTTCCACCAGTACTACTCATATCATTAACTTTACCGTTTTTTCATATTCTAAGTGTTTGGTCTCTTTGGGCTGCCTTTTGCTTCACTAATCCGGATGACTTCTTCCCCCTTACTCTGGATTAGCGAGGGTTTACTGTAATAATAATAATAATAATAATAATAATAATAATAATAATAATAATAGGCGGGCCGGAGACATTTATAATTGTACCGATACCGAAAAAATCTGCAACGACCCTTGCTGGGTATCCAACCTGAATCCATTTCCAGGCTTTCAGTGAGGTATTCCCCTCCAAAGTTATCGTGTTCCGCACAGCAAACATCACGAATGAAAAAGAAAATGCCGGGATACCTCAGTCGGTACACTGACTGGCGACGGGCTGGAAGACCAAGAGATCGGAGTTCGAGTCACGATAGGGTCAAGAATTTTCTCTTCTCCACGTCTTCCAGACCGATTCTGGGGCCCACCCACCCTCCTATTCAATGGGTAATGGAGGCTCTTTCCCAGGGGGTAGAGCGGCCGAGGCGTGAAGCTAACCACTCACCTCCAACTAGTACCGAGGTTAAGAAAATGTGGATCTATACATCCACTCCCCATACGTCTTCATGGTGATGTGCTTAATTAGTTAAGCACTGGGACAACTTTACCTTTTAGAGTTTCGGGTGACCGGAGCATGGTTACTGACCCAAAAGATATTATGCCTCTTTCACAGAGATGTTGGAATAAGACGTTTCATGAATGGCCCATTCATAAGAATCAAAGAGTGGTCGGCAAAACATAAAACAACTTTGCTATCTAAAGAATATGCTATTCATAGGCACCGTCAGTACACTCACGCTACCTTTATAGCACTGCCGCCACGTACATGTATCCTAAGGCCAAGTGTCTATTCGAAGTGATAACCAAACCATGCGGGAACATATACCTGTATTCCAAACGGAATGCCCACACATTTACTTATCCGCGACCTTCAAAAACTGGCGGACCTTTATGTTCCATACTGCAGACAAAAATCTATTGTGATAAGGTCAAGGTAAAGGTATCCCTTGAAACAGGCCCTGGGGTCGATTCAGTGTCTAACAGAAATGAGTACCAGAAATCTTCCTGGGGGTAAAGGGCGGCAGGCACGTTAGGCTGACCTCATCGCCGTCTGTGAGCCGAGTGTCTAGAAAACGTGGGAGCCTCGACGTCTCATAACCCTATGGGCCTCGACGGCCTGTTACAGGAAGTAAATTTAAAGTTGTCTTTTTTGCGAACTTAATTACGCAATATTTCATGAAGACGCATGGAGGAGTGAAGGTATGTCTCTACGTCGGCATCAGATGGAGATGAGTGTCCAGCTTCACGCCCCTGCCGTTTTATCTCGGGGGAAAGAGCCCCCCGGTACCCACTACACAGTAAGGCTTACTCGGCCTCAGTGCCGGTCTGTACGCTACGGAGAAGAGAAAAATCTTACCCCTGCCGGAAATCGAATCCTTTGCCTTCAAGCCATTAGCGCGTCACTATACCGACTGAGCTATTTCCACTCTTCAGTTAACATTTACTTCCTAGCATTCTTTGCAAATACTTACTTACTTACTTACTCATGGAGCTGAGCCCTTCTTGAGGTGCCACCAATTCTGCAGCTAATCAAGAATTTCATAGCATTCTATGGAATCTAAAGGTTCATCACCGTGTTCACAAGAGCCGTCCACTGGTCCCTATCCTGAGCCAGATCAATCCAATCAAAACCATCCCATCCTACTCTCTAAGATCCATTTTAATATTATCCACCCACATACACCTTGGTCTTCTCAGTGGTCTCTTTCCTTCTGGCTTTCTCACCAATATCCTACATGCATTCATCGTCTCCCCATTCCAATTTAATACATATATTTATTTATAATTGATACATTAAATATGGAAATAGGTTAACAATTTTACAATAGTAGAAGCCTCGAAACGTCTTGATGAACCAGAGGTACGCATGGATCTGAGGTGCTTTTCACAATTTACCCGACGCTACAAGCAGCTTCACGCTGTGGAGATAAGAGTGGTGGTGCGGCATGGCATAAAGAAACGTCTTGTCTTCTTTAAGGACAGAGAGAGATGAATTACAGCAGCTCTACATAGGAAGCAAACCGGCGCACCTGGCCTACTGAACATCCACGTACACAATGTTACAATGCGCAGTTTCCTCCGAAAGGCGTGGTGAGCTTCCCTTAAACGTAACCTCTCCATCCGGCGCCTGGTGAAGATGGCCTTCACGAAAATCAATTCCAGTTTACACGATCACAATCGATTCCTGCTAGGTCAGAGGGCGTGACTGTGACCCACATTTCGGGCTAAACTCTAAAGAAGACAAGAACTGGCAACTTACGGCAAAGTGGGGCGTCTGAACTGTGAGACACGAACCTTACAGCTTCTGAGATGGAACTGCAACCGACAGGGGTCACTTTTATATCTGTTTACTGTTCATTCTATGTCAACGCTATGAGTTATCCCTGTAACGGGCTCGCAGATGGCGGTGAGGTTGTCAACCTTAAGCGTCGGCCGCCCTTTACCTCAAGGTAGATTCCTGGTACTCATTTCTGTTAGAGGCTGAGTCGACCCCAGGGCCACAATGCAGCTGGAAGGATTATCTGGAATCGAACCCGTGACCTTAGGGCTTGTAGCACAGTGCCTAAACCACCTACGCTATCGCCTGCCCCCAGAAAAACTCCAGTAAAAAAAAATGAAGTAAATCAATCTCTCTAACAGGCCGTGAAGACCTATAGGGTTGTGAGATGTTGAGGTTCCCACATTTTCTAGACAATCGGCTCAAAGATGGCGGTGAGGTTGTCAGCCTTACTCGCCGGCCGCCCTTTACCCACAAGAACATTCCCGGTACTCATTTCTGTTAGTGGCTGACTCGACCCCAGGGCCATAATACGGCTGGAAGGATTAGGTCAACTGAAAAAAAAAAGATCCTGTGACTTCATCGGGACTTGATCCCGCGACCTTCCGGCTTGTAACACAGTGCCTCAACCAACTACGCTACCGTGTGCCCCCCCCCGTGTAATTATGAATTGCGAGTTGAGAAGAAAGGTACGTAGAAACCACTATTATTATGAAACCACTATTCAAAGAGGGTGACAAGAGAAATATAGCTAATTATAGGCCAATTTCTCTATTGACCACATTCTCAAAGGTGTTCGAAAAAATTATCTATCAAAGACTCCTGCAACATATTGAAGGTAATAATATTTTAGTAAATGAGCAATTTGGGTTTAGACCAACCACATCAACAGACAATGCATCTTACAAATTGATAAATGAAATTATGAAGGCAATGAATGAAAAAAA
>NW_019736444.1:292907-349013 GCF_002891405.2 Cryptotermes secundus
AAAAGCGCATTGAGGGAATTTCTGTATCTTTATTCCTTTTATTCACTAGAGGAATATTTTAATATAATACAATAATATACTTTATAATTTTATTTTGGTTTTATATTTATAATGTTTATATATTCGATAATATTATATTTATATCTTGATTTTAGCATACTGTGCAGAAATGTGATAGATCTATTATATGTTTAGGCTATTCTTATTTTATTGTACCTATTTTATTGTTGACAAAGCTCTGTATAGGAACTGTTTTTTCTTTTATAATCAACTTTGACATGTTCTACATCCTGTGGCATGTTTGCCAATAATGATCTATGGAACAAATAAAAAGTGAAAGTGAAAGTGAAAGTAGAGAGACTGAGGGAAACAATGGAAAGCACCGGCACTGACAAGGCTGGTGTAGTGTTAACGTTCTATACCTGCATTCTTGAGGTGCTTGGTTCGAATTTCGGCCAGGATACGAGCAATCCTGAAAGAGGTTTCCCGTAGCTGGCCCCAGCCCCTTGAGGCAAATGCCGAGACAGTACCGCAATTAGGGAACGACCACTTCCTTACAAATAGTTTCAAATTAATCACTAATTAGTCAACAAACAATTCGACGTTACTTTAGATACCTCTGTGGCCGCAAAATAAACCGCAGGAAAACAATGTCGCGATTTATAACACACTGTCTTTTGAAAATTTGTGATTACCAGGGCCCGGATTTTGATGACATGTCATCTTTTTTTCTTTGTATCCTATGCGATGCTCTTAAATATAAATCTCGGATATGAGCTGCTGGCTACAGAAATGTAAATTTCATAGGCTTTTTTTTTTTACATTTTTAGGTTTAAGGTAATTTTTTTCATTTTGGGGATAATTTTTTTGGACTTTTAAGGGAATTTCTCGTCATTTTTTGGCCACTTTAGGGAATTTTTCTTCATATGATTTCTGAAATGTGAATAACATGGAAGAAAAGTGTTCTTTCTTTTCTCATTTAGGTTATTTTATAGGTAATTTTTTTAATACTTTCAGGTCATCAAAATCCGGGCCCTGGTGATTACTCTTCTTTCTTCCACTCGGCCGCCATGCCAAGTCTGCCTGGTGTCACGTTGTCACGACCGAAACAATTTAGAACCTTCTAAAATGAGGAAAAGCGACAGGAAGGACACCACTGAACGGAGACATGTAATCTGAAATAAAATTATAAAGTTTTACAATAAGGATGCAGGTACTGAAACTGGCTATAATGCCACTGGTACATAAAACTTTAACTATGCCATTCCCCTGAATAAAATAAACTGCGTTTCATATTGTTCGCTGACGTAACTGGGGGGGGGGNGGGGGGGGGGGGGTTGCAGGACTGTCTCTACTGTAGAGCAATAAACCACTTAACTCCCGAAGTGTCGATTCCCGCAACCATTAGCGCAATATGGGAAGCACAGTCAGACTGCCCTTTTCGTGTATCGCACAGGGCACGGATTTTGATGACCTGAAAATATTTAAAAAATGACCTATAAAATGACCGAAAATCCAGAAAAAATGACCTAAAATATGACCCGAAAATGTAATATATATGGCCTGGATTTTGATAACCTGAAAATATTAAAAAAATGACCTATAAAACGACCGAAAAAATCCAGAAAAAATGACCTAAAGGAGAAAAGAAAGAACACTTCGCTTCCAAGTTATTCACATTCAGAAAACATATGAAGAAAAATTCCATAAAATGGCAAAAAATGATAAGTAATACCCTTAAAAAGTCCAAAAATTTACCAAAAAATTACCCCCCAAATGAAAAATGACCTTAAACCTAAAAATGTCAAAAAAAAGTACCTATAAAATTTACATTTCGGTAACCAGCAGCTCATATCCGAGATTTATATATTTAAGAGCATCGCATAGGATACAAGGAAAAAAAGATGACATATCATCAAAATCCGGGCCCTGGTATCGCATAAAGAAAGATCCTGGGATAAGCTGAACACTGCTGCCATCTCTCTTCATGAACCACGTAATGAAACAAACTCTTTAACGGATAGAGTGCGTCTTTTCGCACGTTGAAAAATTGTTTCTTCTCGGATATAACGCCATGTAAACAAACTCTGTGGCCTTTAGTCCGCAAGTGAACTATACCGAGCGACCACCTAATGAGTCTATGAGTTGTATGCACGCTGTTGTAGCGGGGCACGCGGTAGCGTAGTTGAGGCACTATGCTAAAAGCCGGAAGGTCGCGGGTTCGATTCCCGATGAGGTCATTGGATTTTTTTCAATTGACATAATCCTTTCAGTCGCACTATGGCCCTTTGGTAGACTACGCGTCTAACAGAAATGAGTACCAGGAATCTTTCATAGTGGTAAAGGGGGGCCGACGTGTAAGGCTGACAACCGCCATCTGTGAGCCGATTGTCTAGATCAGGCATGTCAAACTCAACTTGTACCGAGGGCCACCTCAGCCCTATAAATAATAGTCCAGGGCCGCACTTCAAAATAGAAATATACATTAGATTTTGATACAAAGAAATTTAATTCTATTTATTATTTAGGAATAATTTCAATATAATTACCTAACGTTATATTTTAGCGTCCTGTTGCACTGATTTAAGTCCATGATTTATTTAATCCGTCTTGCAGTGCATACACTCATCTATCTCCTTCTCTCCCTCGCACTACATGTTTCGGCATAATGCCATCTTCAGGTGCTTACTTATCCACGTCAAACCAGTTCACTGCATGATATGTTCACACATTAAAATAACTAAAATATGTATCTATCATATACATTGTCAAACGTTAAAAATATTAAAATTGTTCAGGATACCACATCGCTACGTCGCCCCTCACTACGTCAGTCACGCCCATTCTCCTTTGTTGGAGCACTCCTTCATTATCTTGTGTGTTGTGCTTTTGTTGTGTCGTGCTCCTGCAGGAGCACACAAGATTACACAAGATTACACAAGAAATTATGTTAGAAATAGCAAAACATTGAATTTCCTGCGGCCTGCTAATTTATATCTGCGTGAGACTTCTTGTCTTCCGGTCTGCTGGAAAATTATATTTACAAAAAAATATGTCCCCTAAAATTTTAATATTGATTTTAATATCAATTAGCTCGAAAAAATGAGGGGCCGCACTTTGTGGCTATGGGGGCCGCATGTTTGACACCGCTGGTCTAGATAAAGTGGGAGCCTCGACGTTTTACAACGCTATGGGCTTCCACGGCCTGTTAAGAGGGACAGCTTTACCTATTTCTTTTCTACCTCGCCTTCGGCATGACTACTATGTAATGTTAGTGTTCTGGTCTGTACTGATGTCGTGGTACATTAATAAAAGCGATGGAAACAGAAGAAACCGAATGTGACGATAACCTATTCGTAAATCAATTATGTATTAGCCGACCGTTTTATTAGCTGCTCCCTTTATAGTACTTAACTCTCTTCCGTCCTTCAGTTGCTGATGTGCTATGATGTTACTTTTCTCACATCCTGCAGAAACGCGTTATGTTTCCTGCCTGAGGCTAAACATGGTCGTTTATGAGGCAGTGCCTTTACGTTCTATGGCAGTTAATAAGATAAGCAATTCAGCCTGTATGAAGGGGTTGCCTACGTTTCGAATGTCTGTAGTGTTCATATACAGACAGAAACAGCTACTTTATAGTTACAACAGGCAGCGCCATAGCTCAAGTGGTTAGTCACTGGCTTCCCACAGCGGCGGCCCGGGTTTGGTCAAGTAGAATTTGTGGTGGACAAAGTGGCGATAGGCCGGTCACGGTAGCCGAGCGGTCTAAGGCATGAACTGTCTTCGCGCGCTCGGCAGCCGGGATCGTGGGTTCGAATCCCACTCAGGGCATGGATGTTTGTGTGCGTTTTTCTGTGTTTGTCTACAGGGAGTGGCCTTGCGACGAACTGATCACTCGCCCAAGGAGTCCTACCGAATGTGTAAGATCTAGAAAAACCGAAGTGAACGGAGAACTTCATGGAGGTAGGCCTAGGCCTACTGGGGCTGTAGTGCCAAGGGGGGGGGGGAAGTGGCGATAGGGCTAGTTTTCTCCGAGTACTTCGGTTTCCCTTGCCAATCTTCATTCCACCAAATTCTCCATCATCATCATAATCACCCGGGGCAGGCTACAATAGGCCAATCAATGGCCGCAGTGCCGAGTGGACCCAGTTTGACTCCCCCCCCCCCCTCTAAGAGAATTAAAAAAAATATAGTTGCAACAATACACGCCAATAAAAAGTCAAAGAAAAACAACGTCAGATTAACTAACGGAAGAAATTTCCATTCACCGCAATAAATGGTACAACATAACCACCACAGGAATGCACCAGCTGTTCACGAATTATCATAACCCCTGCAGCATTTTCAAATATCTGACCATACAACAAACAGAAAGGTTTAAATTTCAGTTTCCTGTAAAGTGTTAAAGTTTACAAAACAAAACATAAATTCAAAACAGTTCTAACTTATGGGATGTAACGCAGTATAGTCCGCTGAAGGTCAACCGACGTTTCGGAGGAATATATCGCTTCTGCTCTGCTTCCCATCTGTTTCACGCTGGTTTCTTGCTTGGCTTATTCTTTGACCCTGAAGGTCACGTACCTCGGAAACGACGGTTAACAGAGTACAGGCGTTATATCCCAGAAGACACCGCTGTGAGAACCTCAGCCCTAAATACACTGCTACTAATGGGCACTCTGGAAACCTCCCTGTATTGTAAATACATAATAAGTAGTCCTTAAAGGAAGACAGTTACTGAGAAACCGACAGTCGCTTACCTGTTCGAAGAACATTTCGCCTTCAATGGAACCGTAAGTTACTCGTCCCTAGGCCGGGTCACAGCTCAGGCGGGCGATCACCGACTTCCCAAAGTTGCGGCCCGGGTTCGATCACAGGCTAAGTCATGTGGGATTTGTCGTGGCCAAAGTGGCTCTGAGCCGAGCGGTCTAAGGCATGTACTGTCCTCGCTGGCTTAGAAACCGGTATCGTGGGTTCGAATCCCACTCAAGGCATGGATGTTTGGTTTGTGTGTGTGCGTTTTTCTGTGTTTGCGTACAGGCAGAGGCCTGGCGACGAGCTGATCACCCGCCCAAGGAGTCCTACCGAATGTGTAAGATCTAGAAAAACCGAAGTGAACGGAGAAGTTCATGGAGGTAGGCCTAGGCCCACTGGAGCTGTAGTGCCAAGGAAAAGAAAAGTGGCACTAGGGTAGGTTTTCTACGAATACTTCGGTTTCCCCTACCAATTGTCATTGCACAGACTGTTCTACACTCATCGTCTATTAACCGGGGCTGGTACAATAGGCCAAACAAATAGTGGCCGACGTACGAAGTGGACTCAGTCTAACCCCACCACATGACATTAAAAAAAAATACTGGTCCCTACCGCGAACCAACTGAATATAACCCACACCTTTATTCCCTTCGGTGTAAAGTTAGTTCTTGAACTAAGCAATAATCAGGTACGAGGAAGCGTGAGGACGTGAAGTAAAACCTCGAATTCAAACGAATTCTAGATTCCATCTCTTGAGATTTTCCATGTGGCACTGACCTTGAACTTATCTACTGCAGGCACACATACAGAGCTGCAAAGCTGATAACGCTAAATATAGAAGTGCGTGGTTGTTTTACGTCTATTCCGTTTCATATGAAACATGCTGAAATACGTTTCAAATGAAAATCGTAGATCATAATTATCTTTTTTAATTGCTAGTGTTGTGGGACTAAGACCTTTGTACTGCGGCCACTTCTGGCCTATTGTACCAGCCCCAGATGATAGGTGAGAGTGATTGTGGAGCAATTGGTGGAATGAAGACTGGCAGGGGAAACCGAAGTACTCGGAGAAAACCTGCCCCAGCGCCACTTTCTACACCACAAATCCCACTTGACCAGACCCGGGATCGAACCCGGACCGCCGTGGTGGGAAGCCAGCGACTAACCGCTTCAGCTATGGCGCGGCCTCATAATTATGTTAGTCAATGTATGTTTGACGCGATATTAAAAACAATTTCAAGACAGTGATAACTGAACCCACACAGACGAAAATTAAAGCAAATTTATACTCTCCAGTATGCAGTTACGTACAAACCTGTAAGATTTCAGCTTTTCACGGCGCTGCCGTTCTATGGGATGTGGCACCGTGTAGATCTTGTGTGAAATGACGTTTCGGAGGAATGTAATGGAGGCGATACATTCATCCGAAACGTCAGTTCACACAAGATGTATGAAACTGTTGCCCAGTTCACAGCAAAGAAACAATTTCCAAATCATGCGCTCGCTTTATACAGTGGATGTATACGAAACTACACTCACATTAAGTGATCCAGTTGACAGAAGATGCAACGCTTCCACCTGTACCCGCCACGACCACTTCCATCAGCATCCTGTCCAATTCATTATTCACTATTACCAAATCATGATCCCTAGTTTGAATCCAATGGATACAGGGCGTTCGTTCCCGGGGGGAAAGTGGCTGGGGCGTGGAGCTGACCACTCACCTCCAACTAGCTGAGGTCAAGAAAAAGTGGATCTATACATCAACTCCACCATACGCCCTCATAGCGTTGTGCTTGATTAGTTAGGAACAGAGGCAACTTTACCTTAGCGTCGTTTAATAATCTAAAGATAAATAGATTGGAAGGGTTGGGAGTCGAACTTGTGTTATACGAATTCGAGACTTTCAGATGTCGTACGCTAAACGCTCTAAGTCACGCCCGGTTAACGCCAAACAATGAAAAATTTACCCAAGCAGAATCGATTAGGCCAGCCCATCAGCCAAGTTAAAAACGTCCAAAATTTGGGCATATGAATACGATAGGGTACCTAAAAGAAACCGAACTATTTTTTTTTGTGGGCAGAGCTTTTGTAGTACCGCGTTTTGCGCTATGAGCGCATAGAGCTAACATTCCTGAGTCAATAAGCCGACTACCGTTGCTTCAGAAGGTAAGGACTAGTTTCGGCAGAGTTTATAGTGACAACTGTTTTGTGTGATTGTCGTTTTTGCAATGGCTGATTTTCGTGAACAGCGTGCGGCGGTGAAATTCTGCTTTTTGCTCGGGAAAAGTGGAACACAAACTCTTGAAATGTTAAAAACGGCGTACAAGGACGATGCTATGGGGAAAACTCAAGTGTTTGAGTGGTTTTCCCGTTTCAAAAATGGTGAAATGTCAATTGATGACAAACCTCGTTCTGGTCGTCCTTCCACGGCCCGAACACATGAAAATGTTGAAAATATTCGTGAAATCATCAAGGAGGATCGACGTCGGACCACTGAAGAAATTGTGGGGCTGTCGGGAGTGACTTGGAGCTCAGCGGCCAGATTTGTGGCAGTCGGGTGACTGGTTTTTCCATCATGACAATGCCCCTGCTCACACAGCCCTGTCTGTANGAATAAAAGACTAGACAAGTGTATTAGTGTAAGTGGAGAGTACTTTGAAGGGGATTGAAGGTTTGTGCTTAAAATTTAAATAAATAAGTTAAAAAAAAATAAGTTCGGTTTCTTTTGGGTACCCCTTCGTATATGCATGTGCGGTTACTTCTGCCTGTATCTCCGTTACATTAAAATGCATGAGTAATGAAATTAAAATGGCATGTTAAACGCAGCGATAGAGAGTAGCCACGTAGTGTCACGTGGTTAACAACTTGCTGGTAAATAATGACGGAATTTATGAACAGCATAATAACGAGAGACAGGGGGAGGGGGGGCACAATATGATGATGGTGGGGCGCACTGACAGTTCGGGGGGCCCAATGGAGGACAAAGACTGGTCAATCAAAAATACGAATGTGTTGGTTTAGTTTCCAGACAAAATCATTTATTTTACTGAGGACAGCAAGAAAGAGAGGCTGTACGAGTATATTTTAGTCGGCAGGAGGAGCAAATGTAACCACATGACACTTCACGTAGATGAGGCAATCAGAGACATTTTGATTTCGAAATTAAACTTATATGTAAGGCATAAAATGAATTTACTTCGGCCAGCGTTCACTACTCTTGTATACTGTGTTGAGGGTCTACAGCTTCCAGACCGAGAGAGCTCAGTCTGTATGGCGACTGGCTACGGGCTGGACGAACGACGGGTCGGAGTTCGAATCCCATTAGGATCAAGAATTTTCTCTTCTCCACGTCATCAAAACCAGCTCTGGGGTTCACCCAACCCCCTATCCAATGGGTACCAGGGTCTCTTTCCGCGGGAGTAAAGCGGCCGGGGCATGAAGCTGACTACTCACCTCCATACTTTTCACGACGTAGTGCTTAGTTAGTTAAGCACGGGGGAGGGCCGTGCCACAGCTCAAGCAGTTAGTCGCTGGCTTCCCACCGCGGCGGCTCGGCTTCGAGTCCGGGTCTGGTCAAGTGGGATTTGTGGTGGACAAAGTGGCGCTGGGGCAGGTTTTCTCCAAGTACTTCGGTTTCCTCTGCCAATCTTCATTCCACCAATTGCTCCACAATCACCCTCACCTATCATCTGGGGCTGGTACAATAGGCCAGAAGTGGCCGCAGTGTAAGGGACTTAGCCCCACCCCACTAGCAATAAAAAAATAATACTTAAGCACGGAACAACTACGACTTTTTTTTACCCTAGAGTCCAGATCGGCTCCAGCCTCCTATCCCTTGGGTACCGGTCACTCTTTCCCTGAGGGTAAAGCGGCAGAGACGTGAAGCTGATCAGTGCCGAGTTCAGGAATGACGGAGCTGTACCTCCACTATCTCCACACTTCCTCATCCCGTAGTGCTTAATTAAGCACACGGATAGCTTCAACTTTACGACGAATTTAATGATATAAACTGATGGAAGTTACAAACATGGCGATAATCCGAAATTCTGACGTTTCAACCAAAGGAATAAAAAGAGAGAAAAAAAACTCCGTAGTCGGTAGTCAGCAAGCGAATTATACCGACCGAGCGACCGCCGTTTGTCGGCGAAGTTAGTGCCAACTTTAGCGGATAGAGGGTGTCGCGTGGTCAGCGCAACGGATTCCCACGGCCGTTAGTTTCGGTTTTCTAGACCGGAGCCGTTATTTGATTGGAATAGTTACTCAGTTATCCTCATGAGGCTGAGTGGACCCCGTTGCAGACCCACTACTTCTCAGAAAATCTGGTAGCGTCGGGAATCGAACCCGGGACCTCTGGATCTGTAGCCAGGAACTCTAACCACTAGACCACAGAGACGGCGAGAAGCAAGAATATGTCGGCAAATTTCAGTAAAACTCTCCAATATCAAATTTCACGAATTTGCGTCCACTTGTCTCGAGTTATTATTGAGTGGACACATTGACAGACGAAGCTCATAGGTGCATTTACGTAACATTTGGTCGCGAATGCGCCAAAAAGGCCCTCTAAATTGTAATAAACGAAATCACGGGCCACGACATCTGACAGTGCGTCTTCAAACAAACCTCAAATGCTACAGACACGTCCATTCCGGTGAAACTCTTCTTGAATTCCAAATGTCTAAGGGCCAACCGAAAGCATCAGCCGCCATCAAGGACTGTTTATTTTATGAAGGTGTAAATTCGCTCCTGGCGAGTTGTTGAGAAGGCGTGGAAGGGGGGTGGGTGGGGAGTGGGCTACTTGTGAATTAACGCCTCAGTTCCGGCGAACAAGCCAGCTCGCCACCTGGCCACATCACCTAAGCAAACAGGCGGGACACCTTCAACATGCATGTCACACTTCAACGTGTTATCTCTGTTGCAGCTGTGCGTCACGGTATGATTGATGGAAATCGCTTCAAAATATGAATTTGAAAATTAGGAATGCTTTGATACTGCCGATGTCATTTCAACGTTGTATGGCTATTTCCCGGGCTCAATTCCTTGATTCCGCCTTAAGATTAAGACACAATATTTAGAAAATAACTGATTTCTCCGTTTTTAACTGCCATCTTGCTGGCAGAAAACAAACACGAACGTTCCAAATGGATGAAGCCTGTCCAAAGCTAGCTCGGTCGATATACTAACTGGGCTAATGACGAAACAGAGGAATAATGGATTCGATTCCCGGCAGCGTCTTCACACATGATACAGCCCAGTCTCATATCCACTGGGTACAGGGGGGGAAGGGGTAGAGCGGTAAGGGCGTGGAGTTCACCACCCTTCACACATTCTCAAGGCGTGGTGCTTAAACAAGCAAAGACAGGACATCACCTATTACATTTACAAAAAGTCATTTCAATTGCAACCCAACCTGACACGTCCGTTGACATCCAACGGACTACAAGTCATGTCTCAGAATACAGAACTCTTCAACAGTACAGATGTTCATCTGGTTTTCGTATTAATATAAGGTTACATTACTCCTGAGGTCACTGGATTTTTTCAATTTACCTAATCCTTCCAGCCAGGAGTACCAGGAATCTTCATGGGGGTAACGGCGGCCGGCGCGTAAGGCTGACAACTTCACCATCTGCGAGCAGACTGTCTCGAAACGCAACCCTATGGCTTCCATGGTACTTTACAGGGATAGCTTCACCTTGTTAAAATAAGTTAACATTTTTCTCTTCTTCACAAGGTCCAGTCCGGCTGAAGCCCACCCAGCCTCCCCTATACAACTGGAATCGGGGGCTCCATACGTGGGGGTAAAGTAACAGGGTCGTGAAGCTGGCAACTCACATCCATCTAGTGACAATGCCTTTACAGCACAGTGCGTAATTACACACGTACGCGGATAACTTTCATTATGAGGAGCTTCATAACTTGTACTCTTCTCAAAGTATAATTAGAATGATCACGTCAGGGGGGATGAGGTGGGCAGGGCATGTAGCAAGAATGACAAGAGGAATGCATATAGGATATTGGTGGGAAAGCCAGAAGGAAAGAGACTATTGGGAAGACCAACGTGTAGGTGGGTGGACAATATTAAAATGGTTCTCAGAGGGATAGAATGAGATGGTATGGATTGGAGTGATGTGGCTCAGGATATGGACTAGTGTAGGGATCTTGTGAACACGGTAATCAACCTTCAGGTTCCATAAAATGCTGGGAAGTTCTTGAGTAGCTGCTTAATTGGCGGCTCCTCAAGAAGGGCTAAGCTCCATGAGTAGGTAAGTAAGTACTGGGATAACTTTACCTTATGAACCTACTACATTCTACAGGAAAGACGTTTCCTTCACACTTGAATCTTCCCAATATTTCCCGACTTCACGGCATCAAACAGGGTTGCAACAGAACATTATGCTGAATGGAAATGATATGAAATGAACAGACTTGCTCTATCGCACTGTGCTCATTATCCCTACCTCATACATTGCAATAGACTAATTTGGTTCGCCGGCTGAATATGCTAACAGGAGACGAAGCCGAATGACGTAGTGCTTTACACTGACGCCAATTCTGTTGCCTAGCGACGATGGACGCCCTATATTAATTATTATGGCAAAGCGGAAATCTGATTCACTTGTTAATTTCCGTCCGAAATATGATACAACCAGGTACTATTACATTTGTTTCTTCAGTTTAACGCCCTATCAGAGGATTTTGTTCGGCGCCTTATTTGAAGAGTGGATACAAATTTCTTTACATTTTAAGTCGTCGTCCTGCCGCAAGAAATCATTAATTTGATCACCCACGTACTCATGGAGCCGAGCCCTTCTTGAGAAGCCGCCAGTTTTGCAGATACTAAATAACTTCCCAGCATTTTATGGAACCCAAATGTTCATTACCGTGTTCACAAAAGCCCTCCACTGGTCCCTATCCTGATCAATCCAAGCCATACCATCCCATCCTATGTCTCTATTTTTCTTTAAAATTGCTAGTGGGGTGGCTCTAAGTCCCTTGTACTGCGGCCACTTCTGGCCTATTGTATCAGCCCCAGATGATAGGTGAGGATGATTATGGAGCAATTGGTGGAATGAAGATTGACAGGGGAAACCGAAGTACTCGGAGAAAACCTGCCCCAGCGCCACTTTGTCCACCACAAATCCCACCTGACCAAACCGGGGATCGAACACGGGCCGCCGCGGTGGGAAGCCAGCGACTAACCGCTTGAGCTATGGCGCCGCCCTCCGATGTCTCTAAGATCCATTACCGCGAAAAATGCGGGCATAACTTCAAGGTTAATCCTCAGTTGGAAAATGGACATTTTTGAATTTGGAATCCATGAGTTACAACTGAAAACTATGCAGAATGAGGAGTGGTCGGTAATCTAAGCGGAAAATCATAATAAAAACATCGAAGCTATAGTCCCGCATTCAGGTCATCGGTTTTCCGTAAGTTTCCTCAGTCCCGTCAAGCGAGTGCTACGATAGTATCGCTTTCTTCGATCGCCCTTCCAATTTATCACCCACCAATCATCCTACCCATCGACGTCATACAAGTACAGTCTACGTATTGAAGGCGTCGCAAAATAAATAAAAGGAAAAATGACAGTGTAACAAATGGGCAAAGGGTAAAGTTGTCCCTGTGCATAACTAATTAAGTACTACGCCATGAAGGTGTATGGGGGAGTGGCTGTATAGATCCGCATTTTCTTGACCTAGGTACTAGTTGGAGGTGAGTGAACAGCTTCACGCCCCAGCCGCTTTACCCCCGGGGAAAAAGCCACCGGTACCAATTGGATAGGTGGCTGGGTGGGCCCTAGATTCGGTCCGGATGACGTGGAGAAAATTAACCTCATCGAGACTCGAACTTGGACCCCTCGGTGGGCCAGCCAGTAGCCAGTCGTTATCCCGGTTCCTAAATCCCGTATCTGAGACTAATAAGGTCCGTACTCGTGGGCGATTACACGGGCGTAGTGGAGACTGTACCCTGTTATTAATGGCCCGATGTCTGTCGCGTGACACCAGATTGTTAATAACCGGGTTAAAATTAAATTTCTCATCAAAAGATACCAGAATAATTGCACATAAACATCCCACGCGACATCGCAGAAACTTGGCAACTAGCAGGCTGACACAGCGATACTAGTATTTAGTAGGCTCGGATCTCCTTCCATCTTCACGGTAGCAGCCATCTTCCCACCTCGTGAGTAAATCGAGAAAAAGTTAAGTTTTAAACCCACCTCTATCGAATGTTCGGAGCCTTACCTCCAATGGCTGTATAGTATGCCCGCATGACAGGCATGCCCGACTTCATGGGTTTGGTTATTTCTCGACGCTCCTCTTTCGTTTCAACCACTGATATCGAAATAAAAAAAAAAGTTTTGATAACAACCAATCGCCTACTTCCCTTGCTACGATACGGACCGCATAAAGATCGACGCGACCAACAATTCTTCCACTGTTGCGTGTGTATTGTCTTTACAGAGCCGTCGCCTAGCAACGGTAGGGGAATACACATAAAGGGCGAAGTTGATCATTTGCTTACCTAATTAAGCACTACGCCATGAAGGCGTATTGGGGACTGGATGTAGAGATCCACATTTTCTTGATCTCGGCACTAGCTGGAGGTGTCAGGTTCACGTCCTGGACGCTATACTCCCGGGGAAGAAACCCCGGTACCCATTTGGTAGGAGTTTGGGTGAACCCCAGAGCCGGTCTGGACGATGTGGAAAAAATTCTTGACCCTACCGGGACTCGAACTCCGACCACTCTCGTCCAGCCCGTAGCCAGTCGCTATACCGACTGGGCTATCCCGGCTCCTCACGCCCTGTCCGTAGCCAGTCGCTACACTGACTGTGCTATCCCGGCTCCTCACGCCCTGTCCGTAGCCAGTCGCTACACTGACTGTGCTATCCCGGCTCCTCACGCCCTGTCCGTAGCCAGTCGCTACACTGACTGTGCTATCCCGGCTCCTCACGCCCTGTCCGTAGCCAGTCGCTACACTGACTGTGCTATCCCGGCTCCTCACGCCCTGTCCGTAGCCAGTCGCTACACTGACTGTGCTATCCCGGCTCCTCACGCCCTGTCCGTAGCCAGTCGCTACACTGACTGTGCTATCCCGGCTCCTCACGCCCTGTCCGTAGCCAGTCGCTACACTGACTGTGCTATCCCGGCTCCTCACGCCCTGTCCGTAGCCAGTCGCTACACTGACTGTGCTATCCCGGCTCCTCACGCCCTGTCCGTAGCCAGTCGCTACACTGACTGTGCTATCCCGGCTCCTCACGCCCTGTCCGTAGCCAGTCGCTACACTGACTGTGCTATCCCGGCTCCTCACGCCCTGTCCGTAGCCAGTCGCTACACTGACTGTGCTATCCCGGCTCCTCACGCCCTGTCCGTAGCCAGTCGCTACACTGACTGTGCTATCCCGGCTCCTCACGCCCTGTCCGTAGCCAGTCGCTACACTGACTGTGCTATCCCGGCTCCTCACGCCCTGTCCGTAGCCAGTCGCTACACTGACTGTGCTATCCCGGCTCCTCACGCCCTGTCCGTAGCCAGTCGCTACACTGACTGTGCTATCCCGGCTCCTCACGCCCTGTCCGTAGCCAGTCGCTACACTGACTGTGCTATCCCGGCTCCTCACGCCCTGTCCGTAGCCAGTCGCTACACTGACTGTGCTATCCCGGCTCCTCACGCCCTGTCCGTAGCCAGTCGCTACACTGACTGTGCTATCCCGGCTCCTCACGCCCTGTCCGTAGCCAGTCGCTACACTGACTGTGCTATCCCGGCTCCTCACGCCCTGTCCGTAGCCAGTCGCTACACTGACTGTGCTATCCCGGCTCCTCACGCCCTGTCCGTAGCCAGTCGCTACACTGACTGTGCTATCCCGGCTCCTCACGCCCTGTCCGTAGCCAGTCGCTACACTGACTGTGCTATCCCGGCTCCTCACGCCCTGTCCGTAGCCAGTCGCTACACTGACTGTGCTATCCCGGCTCCTCACGCCCTGTCCGTAGCCAGTCGCTACACTGACTGTGCTATCCCGGCTCCTCACGCCCTGTCCGTAGCCAGTCGCTACACTGACTGTGCTATCCCGGCTCCTCACGCCCTGTCCGTAGCCAGTCGCTACACTGACTGTGCTATCCCGGCTCCTCACGCCCTGTCCGTAGCCAGTCGCTACACTGACTGTGCTATCCCGGCTCCTCACGCCCTGTCCGTAGCCAGTCGCTACACTGACTGTGCTATCCCGGCTCCTCACGCCCTGTCCGTAGCCAGTCGCTACACTGACTGTGCTATCCCGGCTCCTCACGCCCTGTCCGTAGCCAGTCGCTACACTGACTGTGCTATCCCGGCTCCTCACGCCCTGTCCGTAGCCAGTCGCTACACTGACTGTGCTATCCCGGCTCCTCACGCCCTGTCCGTAGCCAGTCGCTACACTGACTGTGCTATCCCGGCTCCTCACGCCCTGTCCGTAGCCAGTCGCTACACTGACTGTGCTATCCCGGCTCCTCACGCCCTGTCCGTAGCCAGTCGCTACACTGACTGTGCTATCCCGGCTCCTCACGCCCTGTCCGTAGCCAGTCGCTACACTGACTGTGCTATCCCGGCTCCTCACGCCCTGTCCGTAGCCAGTCGCTACACTGACTGTGCTATCCCGGCTCCTCACGCCCTGTCCGTAGCCAGTCGCTACACTGACTGTGCTATCCCGGCTCCTCACGCCCTGTCCGTAGCCAGTCGCTACACTGACTGTGCTATCCCGGCTCCTCACGCCCTGTCCGTAGCCAGTCGCTACACTGACTGTGCTATCCCGGCTCCTCACGCCCTGTCCGTAGCCAGTCGCTACACTGACTGTGCTATCCCGGCTCCTCACGCCCTGTCCGTAGCCAGTCGCTACACTGACTGTGCTATCCCGGCTCCTCACGCCCTGTCCGTAGCCAGTCGCTACACTGACTGTGCTATCCCGGCTCCTCACGCCCTGTCCGTAGCCAGTCGCTACACTGACTGTGCTATCCCGGCTCCTCACGCCCTGTCCGTAGCCAGTCGCTACACTGACTGTGCTATCCCGGCTCCTCACGCCCTGTCCGTAGCCAGTCGCTACACTGACTGTGCTATCCCGGCTCCTCACGCCCTGTCCGTAGCCAGTCGCTACACTGACTGTGCTATCCCGGCTCCTCACGCCCTGTCCGTAGCCAGTCGCTACACTGACTGTGCTATCCCGGCTCCTCACGCCCTGTCCGTAGCCAGTCGCTACACTGACTGTGCTATCCCGGCTCCTCACGCCCTGTCCGTAGCCAGTCGCTACACTGACTGTGCTATCCCGGCTCCTCACGCCCTGTCCGTAGCCAGTCGCTACACTGACTGTGCTATCCCGGCTCCTCACGCCCTGTCCGTAGCCAGTCGCTACACTGACTGTGCTATCCCGGCTCCTCACGCCCTGTCCGTAGCCAGTCGCTACACTGACTGTGCTATCCCGGCTCCTCACGCCCTGTCCGTAGCCAGTCGCTACACTGACTGTGCTATCCCGGCTCCTCACGCCCTGTCCGTAGCCAGTCGCTACACTGACTGTGCTATCCCGGCTCCTCACGCCCTGTCCGTAGCCAGTCGCTACACTGACTGTGCTATCCCGGCTCCTCACGCCCTGTCCGTAGCCAGTCGCTACACTGACTGTGCTATCCCGGCTCCTCACGCCCTGTCCGTAGCCAGTCGCTACACTGACTGTGCTATCCCGGCTCCTCACGCCCTGTCCGTAGCCAGTCGCTACACTGACTGTGCTATCCCGGCTCCTCACGCCCTGTCCGTAGCCAGTCGCTACACTGACTGTGCTATCCCGGCTCCTCACGCCCTGTCCGTAGCCAGTCGCTACACTGACTGTGCTATCCCGGCTCCTCACGCCCTGTCCGTAGCCAGTCGCTACACTGACTGTGCTATCCCGGCTCCTCACGTCCAGCCTCTAGCCAGTCGCTATACTGACTGTGCTATCCCGGCTCCTCACGTCCAGCCAGTATCCAGACGCTATACAGACTGCGCTATCCCGGCTCCTCACGTCCAGCCTGTAGCCAGTCGCTATACTGACTGCGCTATCCCGGCTCCTCACGTCCAGCCCGTAGCCAGTCGCTATACTGACTGCGCTATCCCGGCTTCTAGCTGTGCGGATACACATACAGAAACAAACTGACGGGAGGGATTTATGAGGAAGCCGTTGAGATGTGTTCAGGTGTCATGATTGACACACCAAGTTTCATGCAGATTGATTCAGGAATTCAGAAGTTGTTAGGGAAGGGAGGTAGGGGGCGGTTACTCAGACAGCATGGTCATCTCATAAGCCTACTTCAATTTTTTTAAAAAATAAGGAAAGTATCCTAAATGATTTTACTTGGAAAATTGCTGCTTTCTCGGATGTTGTATCGTATAGTTCGGTATATCGCTAACAACGTTTCGGATAAACGCGCTATCTACATGTTCAGGGTAAAAGAAATGACCTGAGTACAGAGACAGCATATTCAACAGAAGCGTTACTGATGATCCACGAGGATACGCACAGTCATATCCAAAAAGATAGCAACATCCATACTAGGGCCGCGCCATAGCTCAAGCGGTTAGTCGCTGGCTTCCCACAACGGCGGCCCGGGTTCGATCCCGGGTCTGGTCAAGTGGGATTTGTGGTGGACAAAGTGGCGCTGGGGCATGTTTTCTGCGTGTACTTCGGTTTCCCTTGCCAATCTTCATTCCACCAATTGCTCCACAATCACCGTCACCTATCATCCGGGGTTGGCACAACAGACCAGTAGTGGCTGCAGTAAAAGGGACTCAGTCTCTCCCCACTGGCAATAATAAAAAATAAATATACGCACCCAGAGTATGAAACGCACACGTATGCTGTCTTATGTTTGAGAGATATAGATCGCGTGCATGTATGTATGTATGTTTTATATTGGGTGGGCGGTCTGACTAGATCGTGGGAATTAAGTGTTTGCATTAGGTAGGCGTACCGGCGTGGTCGTCGCGGCGCCGTCGGCAGGGAGAGGTGTTATTTCACGTTTTGCCTACGCCATACGTAATGATAGCCTCGTAATGGAAATCGCGAAGCGTAAACATCTCGACATTTTAGACTAAATGCTAGCTTTAACGGAACCTTCCGTCATACGAGCGTGCAATTAAACGGAAATCGTTTAATGCGGAAAAGGCAGTAAAAAAAAATTAACCGAAAAGTGACCAAATTTTTTGATCACATTAGGTTCCACATACCGCACCTTAAGAATTTACGATTTATCTGAGACGTAACAGTCCTCTCTGCTGTGGCCGAAATTGACCGCGTATGCAGAAGACTGTAATAGACTAAGGGGGGTGGAAGAATTTCCCACCGCGGCGGCCCGAGTTCGATCCCGGGTCTGGTCAAGTAGAATTTGTGGTGTAGAACGTGGCGCTTGGGCAGGTTTTTTTCCAAGTACTTCGGTTTCCCTTGCCAATCTTCATTCCGCTAATTGCTCCACAATCACCCTCACCTACCATCTGGGGCTGGTACAAGAGGCCACAAGTGGCCGCAGTACACGGGACTTAGTCCCACCCCACTAGCAATAGAAAAAGGGGAAAAATAGACAAAGAAAAAACAGGAAAATGGAAAAGCTTACCGGTCTTTAGCACTGTACAATTTGAATCGTAATATACCGTATTTACGCATGTATAGGCCGCACATTTTTTGCCAAAAATTCAAGAGGAAAACTGGGGTGCGGCTTATATTCGAAGTATTCGAAATCACACTTCATTTAAAAAAATTATATTCATAATTAGTAATACAGGGTGTAATACTCCTGAAATAATATTCGAAGAAAATTATTTTTTTCTATAATTTCTGTCTGAAAATTGTGCTGCGGCCTATACATGCGTAAATACGGTATTTAGTAGGTCTTTATATTTGCCGGGGCGTGAAGCTGACCACTCATCTCCAAGTAGTGCCAAGGTCAAGAAAATGTGGATTTATTCTTCCACTCCCCCATACGTCTCAGTGGCGTAGTGCTTAATTAGTTGGCAACAGGGACAACTTTACCTTTATTATTATTATTATTATTATTATTATTATTATTAATGGGGTGAGACTGAGTTCACTTGGAACTGCAGCCACTTCTGGCCTATCGTACCAGCCCCGGATGATAGGTGAGGGTGATCGTGGAGCAACTGGTGGAATGAAGACTGGCAGGGGAAACCGATTGAAAATCTGCCCCAGTGCCACATTGTCCACTACAAATCCCACACGATTCGACACGGACTTGAACCCGGAGCGACGCCGTGGGAAGCCAGCGACTAATCGCCTGAGCTATGGCACGGCCCTTGGCTTAACTGTTTATGCCTGTGTATTCGTTGCCGCGGAAATGTTTCCACCACTGCCTAGCAACGGCCGTCTCTTCTGTCTCATCTATTCCGGCTTTCAGACGTCATGTCACATTGCATTCCAAAATTGTTGGACGCGGTGTTTTCTGTGCGGTTCGTACCGTGCCAGTCCCGGTCGAATCACCCCCCCAGAAAGGGGGGAGTAGCCAGTAGTAGTCGGACCTTTTCTTGTCAAAGATACACGTAAAAGTCTTGGAAAGAACAGAAATTTGGTCATGGTTCCCGACGATACCAGAAACCAAGATTGACTGTGCTGGCGAGGGCCAGTAGCAGTTTACGCGGTAGACAGTCTGAAAGGGAAGTAGTCTTGGTTCTTCCCAGAAGTCTGTGTTAGGACGTAAAGCTGGGTTTGCATCTCGAATTAGTGTAGGCCTAAAGTATACATTGATCAACCAAGTCGTTTGCTCAAGAGTTTTAGAAAGGCTCTGTTCAGACGGTAAGATCTGGAAGTTTGTGACGACGTGAGAGGGACTAGCTCTACCGATTGGGCCCAACTGTGTAGGCTTTACCTGAGGACGGAGACAGAACCCAGTCTCCGAAACGTGATGTGTTTTGAAATATAAACAGGACGGTGGATAATGTCCAGAAACATAACATTTGAACTATGTTCAGACGATCCATAGATTATGTTTCCCTTAACTTAAGGCTCTTGTTCAAGTTTTCATAAATCATAAGCGTATGGCCTCTTGTTTGTAAGAATTGACATGTAACTTCCTGAAGAAACAAATTCTCGAATTCCTAGTCGAGGGATGTGGCAATGGTTTCTGAAACAGATTCACGTGTCTTGAAGTCGGTCATGCATCTGTTCTGTCTTCTAGCGAAGCATGCTTGAATTCCTGCGGCTTAGAGACTGTGAAAATCCAATTTTCAGCACTGACTCCAACGTGTTATAGTCTTATTCAGTCATATCTTCAGTCTCAGGTATAGATGAATAGTTCTTTAAGTTAGTTCATGATTGGGCCCATTGCGCGACATGAAGGCTGCTTACTGCCATGTACGGCGGGAGCTACTTTACGAGTATTGATCACCTACTTTCTTTGGCGTTGTGTACTTAACTACTCAAACAACCGAACGTTCCGTCGAGGTTAGATAAATATGGATATCGGTGAACTATGAATTTTAGATTATGTTGCGCATGGAAATAATTTGTATTTTATGACACATTATATTGTTTTTCCCATAGAATGTTCATTTACGCGATAATATAATTTTAACGCAGACTTTGTTAGTTGGTTACTGTTACCTCGTTCTGAACTTGTTGAACAGTCAACGATAGGCCCTACAGAACAATTTAACCTACAGATAAGTTAAATAAGAAGTTCTACAGACGTAGTTAAAGAGTGTGCCGATCGCAGTGCCCGCACGGTCTAACGCATGAACCGCCTTCGCCCGCTCCAACACTGGGATCGGGGGTTCGAATCCTACTCGAGGCATGGATGTCTGTATCCGTTTGTTCTCTGTGTAGGTATCGGCCTTCCGACGGGCTGATCCCGCGTTCAAGGATTCCTACTGACTCTGTATAGATTAAGATACTGAAAAGGGCCGCGCCATAGCTCAAGCGGTTAGTCGCTGGCTTCCCACCGCGCCGGCCCGGGTTCGATCCCGGGTCTGGTCAAGTGGGATTTGTGGTGGACAAAGTGGCGCTGAGGCATGTTTTCTCCGAGTACTTCGGTTTCCCCTGCCAATCTTCATTCCAACAATTGCTCCACAATCACCCTCACCTCTCATCTGGGGCTGGTACAATAGGCCAGAAGTGGCCGCAGTGCAAGGGACTTAGTCCCACCCCACTAGCAATTAAAAAAAAGATACTGAAAAAGCGGCGAAGGTCCGCAAGGACTGTACAGCCATAGACAGTGTTACAGAAAGTGGTTCGTCCTTAGTTGCTTGCTAATAAGCGGAAGTCTAGGTGTCTACTGACCGTTTAGGCAGAAGTTTGTACGTCCACAATCGGCCAGATATGGCCGATTCTCCGACGTAATCAAACGTGAATGTGGCGAAAGCCTGTACCAGGTCCCTGTTGTTATCTAAACACCTTGTGAAAAGGTGGGTTCCCTGCCGGCCATTATCAACTTCACTGTCATCCTGTCGGAGGGGGATTGAACACCCCCCCGCCCCCAATAGGAGTTCGCAAGGTAAAACAGTCGGTAACAAGGGACTGAAGTTTCCCCCGAGACCTACTGGCCAACCCTCAAAATAGGCCTATATTTGTGTCCTTCCCCCTTTTCTTCTGTTTAAAGAAAAAAAATATATACACGAGAGCCGCGATAGCTCAGTCGGTAAGGCGACTGGGTGGTTGACGAAAGCGTTGGTGTTCGAGCCCCGGTGGAGGCAATAATTTTCACTTTTAAATGTCTTCCAGACCGGCTCTGTGGTCCACCCAATTTCCTATCCAATAGGTACCGGGGGCTCTTTCCAAGGGGGGTAAAGCGTCCGGGGCGTGAAGCTGACTACTCAGCTCCACATATTGCCGAGATCAAGAAAACGTGGGTCTATACATTCGTACACACCCACGTTATCTTATGTGACATGTTTGGACATCTCCTCGTCTTAGGCGAGTGGGGTTTCACCCCTTGTCGATGATTGTAACTGGAGGCCTAAGCCACAAACTGAGAAGTTTTAATTATTTTGTACTACCAGACACACTAATCCTTATGGAACTTTAATGGAAAATGTTACGATATTACGCAGGTCAGTCAGAGGCCCTCTCATATTGTCTTCTATCAGGGTTCGGCAATAAAAGAAATCTTGTACAAGCTGTTTATCTTACTAACTAGATACAAGTATCCACAGATTTACGTAACGTAATTCGTTCCATGAAAACTGTTCGTTAGGCGAAAATTCGTAAATCGAAAGTGAAATTATCATCACTTTACACGTAAGAGCCACCGAAGTTCATTAAGTGAAAAATGAGTTCAAGTTAACACGCTTCGATGTAAAGAAAACTCCTGAAGTGAGTGCTCGTTGAATGAGGGATACCTTATTGGAAATTTGAAATGAAGCCTGGTCTCTGGTACTGAAATTAGTGCGCATGCCAACACGTAACACATACTAGTTTCTTATTATTATTATTCTGTTGCTGCCACTCAGAGCATGGGGCATTTCTGAATCGCTTCGTTTCACTTCAATTAATCTAAGACAGCCGGCAAGACTCCTTGGAAGGGGGATCAGCCCGTCGCAAGGCCGCTAACACAAACAAAGAGTAAACACAGACATCCATGCCTTGAGCGGGATTCGAACCCACGATCCTAGTGTTCGAGCGGGCGAAGACATTTCATGTAGTAGGTAGGCCGCACACCGGCATGCTTCAAGACATGTAACAGTAAAGACACGATATCTGCGACATGACGCAAAGAAAGGAGTACAGTTGAAAGGAACGAGATATGAGAACCGCCGTACACCGGGCTGAGTCATGATGCTGACGTCAGCTTCATCCTGACGAATCACGAATTGCGTCTTTTGTCTTATGACTTGATGCTTGTCTTGACGCAGTTGGTGTGCGGCCGCCCTTAGACAGCGTGGCCACTGCGATCGAGCATACTGGTTTCAGTGTTAATGATGCAATGATATAGCGCGCCCAGATTACATTTGTGTATGAGTTTTCTGTTTGGAAGTTCCGCGGTTCTAACCTCGGTTGCGAGACTTCTTAGGAACAGTTCTGAGAAAAATACGCGACCGTAAACATATCGACTGCCGGTCACGGTAGCCGAGCGGTCTAAGGAATGCACTGTCTTCGCTCGCTCGGAAGCCGGGATCGTGGGTTCGGATCTGTTTCCTGTGAGGTACGAACTGAATTCTTATATATTATTCTTATACACTGCCGGTCACGGTAGCCGAGCGGTCTAAGGCATGCACTGTCTTCGCTCGCTCGGAAGCCGGGATCGTGGGTTCGGATCTGTTTCCTGTGAGGTACGAACTGAATTCTTATATATTATTCTTATACACTGCCGGTCACGGTAGCCGAGCGGTCTAAGGCATGCACTGTCTTCGCTCGCTCGGAAGCCGGGATCGTGGGTTCGGATCTGTTTCCTATGAGGTACGAACTGAATTCTTATATATTATTCTTATACACTGCCGGTCACGGTAGCCGAGCGCTCTAAGGCATGTACTGTCTTCACTCGCTCGGAAGCCGGGATCGTGGGTTCGGATGTTTCCTGTGAAGTACGAACTGAATTCTTATATATTATTCTTATACACTGCCGGCCACGGTAGCCGAGCGCTCTAAGGCATGCACTGTCTTCGCTCGCTCGGAAGCCGGGATCGTGGGTTCGAATCCCACTCATGGCATGGATGTTTGTGTGTGTTTTCCTGTGTTTGTCTACAGGTAGAGGCCTTGCGACGAGCTGATCACCCGCCCAAGGGGTCCTACCGTACGTGTAAGATCTAGAAAAACCGAAGTGAACGGAGAAGTTCATGGAGGTAGGCCGAGGCCCACTGGGGCTGTAGTGAAAAGAAAAAAAAATATCGACAAGGAGCAGTGGTGTTTGAAAGAAAAAAAAACGTAAACATTAATTTAATTTTCTGACAGCAAGAGGTACAGCCGATACCCACACGAGGTAATCACACAGACTGTAATGTACGCTGTCGTCCACATGCAATTTGTCGTGCCGATCTATGCCGTTAATTAAAAGCTTTGATCATTTTCATGAACACGTTATGTTTGTAGCCATGTTATATAATGTGCAGCACTAAAACCACCTTTATATCTTTACACGCACATGCGCTTAAATTTATATGTAAATAAACAAGCTAGTGCTACAGCACAGGGCACAAACGCAATGCTGAAGAACGTTATGTTATCTGTGAGCAAATGTAACAACTGTCGCTCGGTCTGAGATATGAACAGCCTTCGTCCCCTCCAACACTGGGATCGTGGGTTCGAATTCCACTCGAGGCATGGATGTCTGTGTGCAGGTAGCGGCCTGGCGACGGGCTGATCTCCGTCCATGGAGTCCTACCGACTATGTAAAACATCAAGAACCCGAAAAAGCGGCCAAGGCCCAACAAAGGAGCTGTAAAGCCGTAGACAGATACTCATGAAATGAATTGGTATCTGTGCGCCCCTTTTAGGGTTCTTCCATAGAGATGAAGCACTTACAGTTGTACCAGGCTGTTTCGTGTATTTCCAGCTTTGGGTTTTCGCTCTAGCCATATTTTACAGAGCGCACAGAAATATTTTATAATTTGGAATTCAAATATCCCGTTTTATGCCTAATTTCTTTATGATTCCGGTGATCAATTTGATGGTATTTCGTCTGGAAGCTAGCATGCGTCCTTCGAGGACTCAAGTTGTTTATGATGTGGAACTCACCTGGAGATTGCTTTCGTAGCGAGCGTTTTCCTGGACACCGAGCAGTGACGCTAGCACGGCGCGAGCAACTTGAACCCCCTCCCCCCTCGACACATGTGCATGAATTAGGAAATCAATGGTATCAGAGGCTTCATATCTAAACCGGAATATTACTCATTTATTCCCCCCCCCCTTCTCTCTGGTTTCCCTCGTTCTGTTTCCCTTTGTCTCAGTCTAGACCATGCAGACCAAGGGTGTACAGCCTTGCAGTCTTAAGATGTTTCTTCATTCGATTATGGATCTGTACGTGGTCTGACAATAAAGTTCGCGAACTCGCCGCGGTAAGCTGCTATGTACCTCACTGCTGAATATCACCGTGGTCGCCTTCAAAGTACTTCCCTAGGGAAGCTATGCACCGATGTAAGTGCCTAGTCCGCCCTTCAGAACAAGTTTTGGAATTCGTTTTGTGGAATGGCCTTCATAGTTGCCACTGTATTACTCCTGATGTCATCAGTATCATCAGAATGCCTTCCTTTTAATATTTCCTTTATCTTCAGGAACAGAAGTCATTAGGGCTAGGTCCGGTGAATAGGGAGGGTATTCCAGCACAGTTATTTGTTTACTAGCTAACCCCCTTCACAGACTGTGCTGTAATTCAAGCTCTGTCATTCTCTCGACAGCACACCAAAACACACTCAGAAAATAATATGCCCCACTCAGAAAGAGACTGTCACAGATCAACAACAACAACAACACAGCTGTGAAACGCTGATATGCCAATGTTATCAAACCGTACTGAGATTTCTGTCCACTGAGACAGTCCTCTAATTCAAGCTCCGACCTTCTCGCGACGGCACACCAAAACACGCTCAGATAATAATAGACGTCACTCATAAACAGACTGCCATAGATCAACAACAACACAACTGTGAAAGGCTGAAGTTTCTGTCCACTGCTGCCACGGCAAGCACAAGGTGGCGAGTTCGCGAACTTTATTGTGAAAACCTCGTGTAATAACTGACAGGGTTTTCTTTTCTCTGATGGGGTGAGACTGAGTCCACTTGGTACTGTGGACACTGTTTATGGTCCCAGATTATAGACGTTGATTGTGGAGCAATCGGTGGAATGTTAACTGGCAGGGGAAACCGCAGTACTAGGAGAAAACCTGTCCCAGTGCCACTTTGTCCCTCACAAATCCCACATGACGTGACCCAGGCTCGAAGCCGGGCCGCCGCGGTGGGAAGCTGGTGACTAACCGCCTAAGCTAAGGCACAGCGAACTGACAGGGTTGCTAATAGTCGAATGATAAGATGTGCTGCATGGATGGGAAGGAATAGTTTGCTTCATTGAGCTCTGACGGTATCCGCGTGGAGTTGCAGGAAACCATGAACAATCGTGATGTGGCAGTTTATTTAAAGACGCTGTTTAAACTGTGGCCTAATGGTCAGAGGTCCTGGCTACAGATCCAGAGGTCCGGGTTCGATTCTCGGCGCTACCAGATTTTCTGAGAAGTAATGGGTCTCGAACGGGGTCCACTTACCCTCCTGAGGACAACTGAGGAGCTATTTCAAGGAAATAGCGGTTCCGGTCTATAAAACCGAGATTAACGGCCGTGGGGATCCGCTGCTCTGACCACGCGACACCCTCTATCCGCTAAAGTTGGCCGACAAGCTGCGGTTGCTCGATCGGTATACTTCGCTTGTGGACTATAGGCCACGGAGTTTGTTTCCTTTTACAGGATCTGTCTAGAGAGACAGAAAAAGAACGAGAATCTTTATTCACGACAACCGGCTTTCGGGCCGAGAATCGAATACGGGACCTCCCGAATAAGGAGCAAGACTTGGTAACTCATCTGCTGCGACTTCGGTCGGTGCAGATTGTGTCCAGACTGGATGACGTAAGATACGCGACAGCCTTATCTAACTTGCTTGGTTTTATTTGCTCTGTCTTAATTGAATAGGAATGCTAAATCAGCCACGGTCAGTCCGAATGCACTGATGTTTATGATTTACTGTTGTGCGAGCGAACATGTTGAATCTTGCTCTTGTTTCTTCATATCTTATTGCTTTCTTGCCTCAGGCGACTGTGAACCTAACCCGTTAATTTGAAAGTGCCCTGTAAAGCGTTTCCAGTTCTCGTGGTGTAAGGTGTGTATGAAGGATCTGTGTCCGGACCGCAGACCGCAGTTGACTCACGCATGGGTATATACAATCCCAGACACGTAACACGCGAGGAGAGTGATGTCGGGACTCTAATGGTGATGGAAAAGGGGGGCTAACCGCAGATCGATATAATAGCACGTGTGTTAATAAGCTGAGGGTGAGAGTTAAATTTATGAATAAGGTGGTTTGTGTGTTCTGTCTTCATTGGCGTGTTGGTTTTTAAAGATACGTTCAGACAGTCATGCTTCTCGTAATTGTTCGGAATACGGTAGGGTGTAACAGTGCAAGTCACTTGTATTATTTGGGTTCGAGGAAACGCTAGACGTTTTACCAGATTTTTTTTCAACCTGTGTTTTGTTTTCAGGTTCTATGTCGTATTACTGCGCGACATTTGATATTCCCATTGCAGTGACTATTCTTTTTGTTGCTAGTGGGGTGGGACTACAGCTCCACATATTCTCAACATCGGTACTAAATGGAGGTGAGTAAGCAGCTTCACGAAGCGGCCACTTTACCGCGTAGGAACCAGGCCACTGTTAACCAGCTGATATGAGCCTAGGTGAGACCTAGAGCCGGTCTCTAAGCTGTGGCGGGAAAATCTCTTGCCCCTGAAGAGCATCTCACTTATCTCGGCTACTTCGAGAATCGAACTTCTCGAATACGAAGGAGCCCTAACGAGTACGGCCGGAAGTCCGATTGTAGCATCAGGAATTCCAATATAATGATGATTACTGAGTGTCCAAGATATGGAAAGGCAGCCGTTGTCAGCTTTAAGGTACATTTTCTTACATAATTTGCACAGAGAAGCTAGAGGAAATCACGCATAACTTCAGTCAGGGAATACACTGAGAATGAACCCGGGACATTTCGCATAAAATTCATAGATCCTATATACTCGTACATCATGATTTCGGCAAAAAATGTGAAGTTGTCCCGGTGCTCAATTAAGCATCACGCCATGATGAAATACGGGGGAGCGGTGGTATAGCTCCACCACTGATGACCTCGGCACTAAGAGGAGGTGAGCTGCCAGCTTCACACCCCGGCCGCTTACCCCGAAGGAAAGAGGTCCCGGTACTCACTGGATAGGAGGCTGGGTGGGCCCCTGAGCCGGTCTGGAAGCTGTAGAGTAGAAAAAACTGCTCCCGCCGAGAATCGAACTCCAATGATCCAGCTCCTAGCTACACCGAACTGAGCTATCCGGGTCCCACTGTGAGTGCGGCTACGGCTCATATCTGCGTGTATGAGGTCTGTTCAAAGGATTACCGTACTTGGGAGGAGCATTCGAAGTCTCAGGGCGGTCGCACACCAACTGCGTGAAGACAAGTATCAGGACATGAGACAAAAGACGCAGTCTTGCTTCATTCGTCATTCGTCAGCATCATGACTCAGATCGGTGTGCGGCGGTTTTCATAATCTCATTCGTTTCAACTGTGCTCCTTTCTTTGCGTCATGTCGCAGGCATCGTGTCTTGACTGTTTGGCCGCCCATAGCTTAAGCGGTTAGTCGCTGGCTTCCCACCGCGGCGGTCCGGGTTCGATCCCGGGTCTGGTCAAGTGGGATTTGTGGTGGACAAAGTGGAGCTGGGGCGGGTTTTCTCCGAGTACTTCGGTTTCCCCTGCCAATCTTCATTCCACCAAATTCTCCATCATCATAATCACCCGGGGCAGGCTACAATAGGCCAATCAGTGTCCGCCGTGCCGAGTGGACCCTGTTGGACTCCACCCCCCAGCAAGCGAATTAAAAAAAAATACATGTCTAGATTCTTGCCGGTGTGCGGCCTATCTTACACTTCGCTTCTGGGCTTTGGTCTTATATCAGTTCGATAGCACCACGTTTTGTTACGCCTGTGGAAACAGCGATGGCGGGGCAATGAATGGGCACAAATCGGTGAGTCAGCTAATTTTACGCGCCTATCCCCGCTCGCGTCCATTGATATTGATTAGAAACGTGATAAACCGTTTCCTTCATGAATCTCAACCCACAATATCGAAGAGATGATAAGTTATGAGTGCGAAAAGATTAAGGATACATCCGTAACGTACTTCAGTGCATAACTGAACATCTTCGTGTTGTCTTCTTGCACACCAATGATTGCATCCAAGTCCCGTTCCAATGCTAACTGAACGGTTTCTTCTTGCGTCTCCTTGGCCAGCCGAAGTCACGATTTCCCTCAGGCTCATATTACTCTAAACGTTTCGGCGCCATACTTCGAGCGGGACCAATTCCGAAGAGTTCAAACGCGAGAAAGAGAACTTATCTCGCAGGTAGAACTGTGGATAGTGGATAGACGCTTCCTACATACAACGCCAGTATGCCGATATCTCAATACAAGATTTGTGGACAAAGAGGGAAATATGTGTCTCTATGCTGAAAATTTCATTTATATCATGGAAGGCCTCCTGTTGCATTTGTATTTTACTGGATTTCTGTCGTCCCATTCACTGTCTTGCATTTTACTTACCATCGACATTGAAAACAAAACAATCTCCGTGGCTTAAGTCCGCAAGCGAACTATACCGACCGAGCGACCCCCGCTTGTTGGCGAAGTTAGTGCCAACTTTAGTGGATTGAGGGTGTCGCGTGGTCAGCGCAACGGATCCCCACGACCGTTTATCTCGGTTTTCTAGACCGGAGCCGCTATTCCCTTGAAATAGCTCCTCAATTATCCTCACGAGGCTGAGTGGACCCCGTTCCATATCCTCAGAAAAGCTAGTAGCGCCGGTAATCGAACCCGGGACCTCTGGATCTGTAGCCAGGAAATCTGACCACTAGACCATATAGATCAACATTTTCTTGACCTCGACACTAGTTGGAAGTGTGTGGTCAGCTTCACGCCCATGCTCCTTTACCCTCGGGGAAAGAGCCCCTGGTACCCATTGGATAGGAAGCTATGTGGGTCTGGACAACTTGGAGAAAATTCTTGACCTTACCGAGACTCGAACTCCGACCCCTCTTTCGTCGAGCCCGTAGCCAGTCGGTATGCAGACTGCGCTATCCCGGCTCCCATTAAATACCTAAAGAAAATTTCATTTTAAATCAACAGCCACTGAAAACTTAACAAGTCTACTGAACAAGATCTTTCCTTAAAGAAAAGGAAGCACACACGTATTTATGTGCTCCCTGACAACAGCGTAAGGAGATCTTGAACCGGTCCCATAATGCAACGTTTTCTTCTGAGAACTCCCGACATCCTAATGCCTACATCACACATACCTTGAGACGCAGTAGAAATATTTGTGAATAGGTAATTTAATATTTGTCAATAATCACTAACCTTATTGGTTCAGTAAGCAAAGTGGCTAGCCGCAGATTTCTCACAGGGGCAGCCAGGGTTTAATCACAGATCAGTTCACGTGGGATCTGGGACAGGTTTTCTCGAGTAAATCTGTTTCCGCCAGCAATTCTCATTCAATTAAGTGTATAGTTTCCATCAACTGGTATAATGAGCCATTTACGCACTAAATACCACGGGATTCAGTCTCCCCCTACTCGAAGAACAAAACAATAAAGTGAATGCCAACGATATCAGACGACTTGGGTTCGATTCTCAGCAAGCTCGTGGATCTTTCCCTTCTCGTATAGAAAGAGTACCAGGTTCTCTTTCATCGAGGCTGAAGCGGAGAGAGCGTAAAGCTGACCACTCACCTATATCTAGCGGCCGCGTTACGAAGGCATGAACTTCCTCCGAATTTTCTTACCATACACCCTCATGGTGAGGTACTTAATAAGAAAACAGGTAGCTTCACCTTTCATTTTATGGAACGACTTCTTGAATTACAGCAGTATTGTAAAGACTAGTTTAAGATTCATTTAATATTATAATTTCAATTACGATCTGGTCTTCTCTTTTGTTTTCTCAATCGATCACGGAGGCCACACGGCCTAAGGCACGAATCTGTTCGCATTCTCAAACACTAAGAATCGTGGGTTCGAATCCCACTCGAGGCACGTTCGTGCGCGTTTATTCTGTGTTCGTGCTGTCATGTGTGTAGGGAGCGGCCGTGCGACGGGCTGATCCCTCGTCCAAGGAGTCCTATCGAATGTGTACATGATTAGGAAACTGAAAAAGCGGCCAGGGCCTAACAAAGGGCTGTAGAGCCATTGATGGGTCAATGAATGAAAGAAGCATTTCTCACATCTCCCATCATGCCAGACACTTCCTCCTTCATACGAGTGACACAATGCTATTATACATAGAAAGCACAAATGTGACGGCGAAGTTGCGAGCGATCGAGAGCACCTGAAGAAGATTAATGATAAGAAGGGGCAGGAGATCACTGGAGAAAAATGTCTACGTCAATCCGTCTGCTCTGTATTGCACGTAGGTCAACTGAGCAGATCCTTATGTTGGCCACAAAGCTAACATAAGTGATGAAACAAAATGAACATACCAACATCATGTTTTCGGTGTACGTCAACCACATATGGGCAAATTCGACATAAAAAAGACAAAATTATGCTAGAGGAATACGTCCATCACATGAACATAAACCTACTCAACAATGGATGATCAACGTCAACCCATGACAATGCCTGGCGTGCTTTATGCTTGACAAGTTAAAAGAAGAAAAAATTCTGATCAGACCTATCTTATGCGATAAAATGCCGTGTAGACTGCTGAAAAGTCAACCGGCGTTTCGGAAGAGCAATTCGCCTCAATCTTCGTGGTTGTTTGTCGATTGACTCATTCCTCTTACGAGAGTATACGCTTCCTATCATAATGTTTCAAATGAAAGGGTAAAAATATCTGCTGCTAGGTGCTCTGGTTGCTTGTTCCAAACGGCGCACACCACATTAGGGAGTTCAGTAACGAAAGTCTCTTTAAACGCCATTTTATGACACGCACTGAGGCAGAAATCAACCAAAGAACAATAATCGTGTGCCATTGAAATTCTTTCTTGGTTTACACAATTGGGCCAGAGGAGAGGGAGGTAAGGCAGGCAAGACCCTGTGATGTGTTTGATCAATAGCTCACACACAACTGCAGCACGCGAACTTATACCCCTATTCCTCGCGATTAAGTGTAAGACCGCAAGACCACAGACTGGAGGAAAGGAAAAGCTCAGGCCACTTTAAGGAGGGCTTGCGTGTTACTGTTCTGCTGCATGTCATTAAGTCATAGGGCAGAAAACATTCAGGTACAGACTTTTATTACGACTCAGGTTTCAATCTAGGACTCACGAGCTATAAAGGATTACGTGCGTGGTACAGTTCATTTCTACAAGGAGAACTGAGGCGATAACGTGTATTTCACGGCGCCATCGTAACAAGAGTGTGGGGACCACTGCGTACAGACATATTACTCTGATGAAGATAGGTAACCGATGTTTTGAAAATGTGGCACAGTTCAGATATTTGGGAAAGACTATAACAAATCAAAACCTGATTCAGGAGGAAATTAAGAGGAGACTGAACTCGGGTAATCCTTGCTACCAATCAGTCCAGAAACTTTTTGTCTTCTCGTCTGCTGTCCAAAAACATAAAAATTAGAATATACAAAACTATAATTTTGCCTATGGCTCTGTATGGGTGTGAAACTTTGTCTCTGACATTAAGGGAGGAATATAGACTGAGAGTGTTTGAGAACAGGGTGCTGAGGAGAATATTTGGACCGAAGAGAGATGAAGTGACAGGAGGTTGGAGAAAACTGCACAATGAGAAGCTTCATAACTTCTGCTCTTCTCCAAGTATAATTAGAATGATCAAGTCAAGGAGGATGAGGTTGGCAGGGCATGTAGCACGAGACGAGGAATGCATATAGGATATTGGTGGGAAAGCCAGAAGGAAAGAGACCAATGGGAAGACCAAGGCGTAGGTGGGTGAATATTAAAATGGATCCTAGAGAGACAAGATGGGATGGTATGGATTGGAATGCTCTGGTTCATCATAGGGACCAGTGGAGGGCTCTTGTGAACACGATAATGAACCTTCGGGTTCCATAAAATGCTGGGAAATTCTTGAGTAGCTGCACAATTGGCGGCTGATCAAGAAGGGCTCAACTCCATGAGTGAGTAAGTAAGCCACAGAGTTTACAATGCGCAGTAATTTTGGTTGAGTTCACTCTCTCAGACTTCTTTCCAGGCGGTTTGTGTTTGGAGCAGTTTGCTGAGAGCTGTATACGAAAAAGGTCTGAAGTGAAAAGCCTAGCATGGAAATACTTAAGCCACGACGGATATTTGACTGTTTTGTTAACGCTCACGTATCAACTGCTGTGGTTATATGGCTTAGAATGATGAGAAGAAGATAAATGTTTGATGAAATGGGAAGTTCAGTCAGTATTGGTCTAGCGGTTAGCCGGACATCCGAAAAATTGTGGTTCCATTCCTGGCAGGGGGTCGGTTACGGGGCCCAGACAGCCTCTTATCTAATGAGCACCAGTGGCCCCTTCCCCGTGGGTTAAGCTGCTGGGGGCGCGAAAGTGTCCACTCACTTCCACAAGTAGCCAAAACTCCATTCCCTCATACCGTTTCATGCACTGTGCTTATCTAAATAGTATATATAAACACAGTTCGTACCTCATAGGAAACACATTACTTCTCCACTACGGAAACAGTCTATATTTACTGTGAAAACCGTATGAAACACAAATACACTCTGTGAACAGAATGCAGAATTTTAGTACGTTAAAGCATACGTTATGCAGCCCTGATAGCTCAGTCGGTAGAGCAGCGGGCTACGGGTGGGTCGACCGGGATTCAGTTCCTGGTAGGGGCACCATTGGTCTTTAAAGGGTTAAGGAGAGATAACTTTTCCTATTCCTTACTGGAAATAACTGGGGCCAATTTCAAGGCATATTTTCAGGATTCGCAATGGAGTTAGGAAAAGCACCTGCCACACTAAGTCCGTAAGTCAGACGAGTTACCGTTGATGTAACCTGCTCATTTCGCCGTTCTATTACTTTTATCATTACCTGCTATGGCAATTGATCGCGTATACGTATAATCGCGGTGTGTGGAACAGCTTGCTCAGACTAAGCGACCTTGAAATACCAGAGTATGAAGTGCATCAGAATACTTACCAACCGGTTCATAAGTTCACCTGCGGCAGACAGAGCGTGATGCGCTGCTGCAACAGCAGTCTCAGACTCATTGCAATGCTGCTCATTAGACAACCCGCGCCCTTATCATCCGCATGAGAGTTAAGGTTCGGCCACACAGAGCGCTACGCTATGTTCGCTACGTACGCTGTGTACACTCTGCGACACAGCTGACATAGGGAACATAGCGCACGTAGCGTACGGAAGTCTGTGTGGCCAGTCACATTGGCAATAAAGGGAGATATTTTTCTGTTCGTATAGCGAACATAGCGTACGTAGCGCTCTGTGTGGCCGAACGTTTACAAGGTTGGATGGGACTATAAAATGCACGTTAACGTTCCTCAAAGATCGTAACAGTAATTTCACATGACTTTGGGGAATGTTTTAAAAAACTGACGATAAAATCGACTGTAAACAATTTTCATAATTGCTATTTTTTTTATTATTTATTAACGAGGACCTGTCACAGTAGTCGCGCGGTCTAAGGCATGAACTGCCTTCGCTCGCTCAGATGCTGGGATCGTGGATTCGAATCCCACTCAGGGCATTGATGTTTGGTGTGTGTATGCGTTTATTCTGTGTTTGTGTTCTCCTGCGTGTGGGTAGCGACCTTGCGACTAACTGATCACTCGTCCAAGTTGTCCTACCGTCTGTTAAAATGATCATGAAACTGAAAAAGAGGTCAGGGTCCTGAACTGGATGGAAGCCACTGAAACGAATAGCAAGGAGGACAGCGTTACGGCACGTAATGTCCCTCGACATGTTCCCGCAATGAACTCTGAGTCATCTGACGGAATTTCATGAAACACAGCATAAACATCATTCAATTGGAGACTATTTTTCAGCCCAATTTCCTCATTCTTTACAAAAAAAGTAGGTTTATGTGATCACCTTGCTGTCTGTGCATCCCCTTATCAACTACCATCTCCCCCCCCCCCCCAAAACATNCATTATAAACTCAGTATGCATGTTATTGCACGTGAAACCCTCCTATCAGTCTGTGTGTCTGTATAACCACCTATCGTTGCTAGGCAAGCGCTCCGTAAAAACGTTACCCCGGCAACTAATATACGCGCAACAATAGAATTGTTGTGCGCGAACTTTTCTATGCTGCCCGTATTGCATCAAAGGAAAGTAGACGAGTAATTCTCCCAGAACTTACTTTCAATGTCCTGATATTAATAACACCAACATTGCGCGCCTGAAACGACATAATAAAGCTGTACTTGTAACAGTCCGTGGAGGGTCTTAGGGTTGTGAGACATCGAGGCTCCCACATTTTCTGGACAATCGGCTCACAGATGGCTGTGAGGCTGTCAGCCTTATGCGCCGGCCGTCCTTTACCCCCAAGAAGATTCGTAGTACTCAGTTCTATTGGGGGCTGACTAGACCCTAAGGCCATACTGCGGCTGGAAGGATTAGTTAAATTGAAAAATCCAATGACCTCAATAGGAATCGAACCCGGGACCTTCCGGATGTAGCATACTGCCTCAACCAACTACGCTACCGCGTACCCTCACTTATAACTTAGTAACATGGATTATGTGTAAGACAGTTTAAGGTATAGAGCAATGTCACATTTTGCTCTCAATTCCAACCAGTGACAATCTTCTCTTCAGCTGTCACCTCCATTAATTGTCCCGGCGAAGTGCTGGGTATATATCTACGCTTACGTGTAGAGCCCTGGTTTGGTCGCCATATTGCAACGTATAAAAATAGTCCTTCTAGGTTCACTTTAGTGACAAAAAATTAGCACGTCAAATAGTGAATACCTTCCCGAGGGGCGGGAAAAAGTCTACAATTTATACCGTTAAATATCTTTATAACATGCGCAGACCTATTCAGAAGTCGAAGTCAACAATTAACCAGTACTATCCGTCCGAACAGAGATGTCACTGCGCTCATTCCTCCATTCCTTCGCTCTGTGAGCATACAGGAAGCTGTTCGCCTTCCCCCACTTTACCTACCCGCTGTCATCTCTGTTCCTACAGATATTAGGTAGGCCGCACACCGGCATGCGTCAAGACATGTAACAGTCAAGACGTGACACAAAGAAAGGAGCACAGTTGAAAAGAATGAGATTATGAAAACCGCCGCACACCGATCTGAGTCATGATGCTGACGTCAGCTTCATGCTGACGAAACACGAATGAAGCAAGACTGCGACTTTTGTCTCATGTTTTCATGCTTGTCTTTACGCAGTTTGTGTGCAGCCGCCATTACGGTCATATCTACAGAAACATGTAGCCCCATCATATACGCCTATTACTAATACAATTCTAAATAACATTAAATATGTCACCGATAATGTTAAATTTAATTTAATTACAATTTAAGATTAAAAGTAACTCCAAATAAATATTCCAAATTCAATTTTAAAGCCACAATGTATGTGCAATTGAAAAAACATATAAATGGATTTACTGTTGTCTATTCACATAATAAGAAGGCAAATTAAATTACCGTTAGCGCATTTCATAAAAAAAAAAGAATTTTAAACTTCTACACAATTAACCTTAATTAACATGCTACATACTTCCCGCTTGAAAGAAAAGAAAATAGTAACTACATAAAGTAGATTCATGTTTATAGCTGCACCCGTTCATTAAAAACTCCGTGGCCTGTAGTCAGCAAGCGAATTATACCGACCGAGCGACCGCCGCTTATCGGCGAAGTTAGTGCTAAGTTTAGCGGATAGAGGGTTTCGCGTGGTCAGCGCAACGGATCCCCACGGCCATTAATCTCGGTTTTCTAGACCGGAGCCGCTACTTTTCCATTCAAGTAGCGCCTCAATTATCCTCACTAGGCTGAGTAGACCCCGCTCCAGACCCACTACTTCAGAGGAAAAAAAATCTGGTAGCACCGAGAATCGAACCCGGACCTCTGGGTCTGTAGCCATGAACCAGCCAATCGTTGCCTTTGATTTCTTCTTCGGCTCTAGCGATATGGGCAATGCTAAGATCGGTATTGTTCTTTACTTAAATAAAATAATGCTGGAGAAGCCAACTTACCTTTAATTGTGATGGTAGACGTGACACAAGGCTTACCTGCAAGGAGAAAACAAACATAATTACATGACTGCACTGTACAGAACACGTCGGGAGCGATTTCGTTGTAATGAACTACTTATGCAACTGTTGGCACGACCGTTAAAGCGCGAGGTGTTCTGGGTTCCAGGCCTACGCAAGGTACAGTTACTGATGTGCAGTTTCATTCTACCACTGCCCCCAGCCCGCAGTTGATATTTTCCATTTGGGTTAAATTTCATGTGACGTAATTAAACAATTATGGCCAAATTATGCCTGGAAAATTAATCCTAGAGTTATGGAATAATACTGTCACGTGTATGAGTGACTCTCGACGGGGTTTTGGATTCCAGATTGGCTTTTACTGACCACTTTAACACACGACTCGTGATTACACCTAATTACAGCGCCATCGCTGATTTCCACACTTTACAAATCACTACAGCGCACGCTAAGTCTTATCAGTTCTCTCTGTGTTCACCAGTAATTGCCTGGTAACGGCTCCAACAATTGATATTCCTCTGCATTCGTGCTCAAGTCCTCTCTGAATGGCAGCTCCCTTCCAACTGAACTAACTCAGAGTCACAGTTACTTTACGAATGGCAGTTTGCCGCGAAGCCCCTTCAGACTCACGACCAGAGATTTCATTTTCAACGGAATCCTTGACGTCATAGTCCTTATGTAACATCCTCTCGTCAGAGTGGATGGCTATGTTGTTTATAATTGCTGCTGGCCCTTGCCAGCGCAGTCATTCTCCGGTCCGAGACCCGTGGGACGTATGACCATATTTTACTGTTTCAGGTTCCACACTGCCCCAACCTGGGGTCCAAGGCTCCGTATTTATATATCCCCAAGAACAGGATGGCCCAGTTGTAACCCCCGGCACTGGGTTCCTTTTCCGTCGCCTCTTACGACTCGGAGGGTTATGGTGGAGGTATTCGAACCCGCCTCCACACGGGCCACTGAACTGAACTAACTTCTAAACATGTATCGGTTATAACATCTCGGCTCGGACAAACAGAATACAGAGCTCTTCTATTGTTCCTCAAATCGTTTCCGCGGGAAAGTGTTTTGTATGCGAAGGCGTTATCTACTAACGGCTCTGGTTTATTTGCTTATCTCGCGGTCGTTGCCTAGTAACGGTTGTTTCGAGGTCGTTACCCATTAACGGCTGTCACGCTACAACATGACTCCTCAAAATAAAAGCCCTAATTCGTCTCCCTGGCACACATAAGACCCACGTTTCCGAAAACGGTGTCACATCCCAAGAGACAGCAACATTCAAGTAATCTGAATATCCTGATTTCTCAAACCACAAAGAATTTGAATAGATAAGAGCGTAGGCTGCATTTAAGTAGCTCCGAAGAGATCCTAGCGGCGGTCTTCTGTGAACTTCCTGACAAACCATTAAGTTCCATAAAAGCATGAAATTTATTGGCCACTTAATAGCTATCTGTACTCTGCCACGCAGCTGTTTACCTTTTATTATAAATTAAATGACGAGTTAGCATATATATGTTGGTCCCTTCCTCATCAAATCCTTTTTTTCTTCTTGTACGCGAGCTGAGTAATGAGAAACATTTCTCGTCATGCCGTCCCACGCATTTCGGGCGGGGTTTGAACTCGTAAACCCTCCTCTTAAGCACAGATCCGCATAGAGATTAATTATGGCTTCAAGTCACTAAAACGTAATTTCCCCAAGCCAAACGCAGGAATCCTACGCTATAATACATTAATTTGATTAACATGGGTCAAAATTTAAAAATATCTGACGGGAGTTGCGAACACACACACGTACATCCGTACACGCCTTAACCTCGCCCACAAAACAAAGTCCGCAATAAATGCTTAATTTATAAAACGAATATTTGTACGTATAACCACCAAAACATTATTATTTCGTATATTTTCTTGCGCTGTTCTCCAAATCCGAAATAGGAATTGTCCGTTGTTTCGGCATGTCCGCCACAGACGTATTAGACGGTCTTTAAAAGCTGGGGCCACGCGGCAGCGTAGTTGGTTGAGGTACTAAGCTACAAGCCGGAAGGTCGCGGGTTAGATTCCCAATGAGGTCATATGATTTTTCAGTTGGCCTAATCCTTCCAGCCGCACTATGGCCCTGGGGTCGACTCAGCCTCTAACAGAATTCAGTACCAGGAATTTATCCTGGGGGTAAAGGGCGACCTGCGTGTAAGGCTGACAAACCTTACCGCCATCTACGAACCGAGTGTCTAGAAAATTTGGGAGCCTCAACGTCTCACACCCGTATGGTACTTCACGGCCTTTTACAGAGATAGCTTTACCTTTATCTTTTACATTTAAAAGCGGAAACGCAGTAGCGCTGTTATGAGAATAAAACAAGTAATGCAAGCACGCATGAAGCCAATACAGCTCTGGAGAGTATGCTCTCCTGCGTTGTAACTCTGCGCAATTCGGCAGAATTCCACGACACTTCGAAGGAATGTATGGCCTCCATCCTCAGGGTTGAAACATAAGCTCAGAGACTCCCCCTTGCCGCCTGTTTCTTGTCGGTTTCTTCTTTGGCTTCCTACCCGAACCCTGAAGATGAGGCGATGTTTCTCCGAAACGTCGGTGACTTCTACCGAACTGCATGACCTTACAAAGCAGAACGTTGTACGGACAACCTCTTATCCCATATAGCCCTGCTTGATCTTGGTTCCTCAAATTATCAGCTTCAAACTATCGATTCACCAATATCTCGTATAACCATTCGTTTATACTATCCTCCAACGATGAGAAGACAAGGCCCGCTCTTGTATACTGTACACGATGAAAACATCAGCATGATTTTCTGGACAGACTTACAGTTGCCCTTGGTATACTCAAGTTCAATGTTAGCCAGAATTAACAACAGAATGACGGTCAACAAATTACATTCACAATTTGCTCGCCTTCTCTTCGTTAGAGGATAGTACCCATTCTCGTTTATTATACACACAAAGAAATGCTTACTGTATCCTTTGCCACTTTTCACGGAGCATTTACGTTATTTAAAACCCTGTAATTTAATGCGGCAGTCACGACTCATTTCAGAACCAACCCAACATGGTGCCCATCGGCGGCAATAAAAATTAATTTCAAAAGAAGCTTGCATAGCGTGTCGAAACACAATGTGACCGCCATAAAACCCTCTCTTTGAAGAAGGTCAAGTGACTCACAGTTTAGCGATAGTTGAGTTAATCAATTCAGGCCCAAGTAACTCAGAACTTCACGTTCTACCGCGTCGCATTCATTTACACGAAGTTCACAAAGTGAGGACATGCCCCTCTGACAATCTAACCACTGCGACTCGCAAGTGTCATTAACGTCATTAGAAGATCTCATTTTCTCTCAGCAAATTAGTGCCATTAAAATTCTATGCAGATATAATTAATACACATTAAACTCTACAGAACAATACGTTCTAACGTCCGTTTCCCTCTCACTACGACAGAGGCGTAGCCGACACTAGAGACATTCTAAAGATCTGTTAAGAATGGCTGATCCATTACGCCTATAAAACATTATTTCGAACCTGGTCTGATGTGCAGATTTGGAGTTGGCAACGTTCATAAAGCCATGGAGGCCCATAGGGTTGTGAGACGTCGAGCTACCGCATTTGCTAGAACAGGCATGTCCAACGCGTCGATCGCGGGATGATTTTTGGTCGATCTCATAGGCCTATAAGGAAATTGTACGTGAAAAGCATGTACTCGTAAATTCACTTGTAATATAATATTGTGACATATTGAGCTATGGATGACGCCCCCCCCCCCGCCAGCCGTGATGCGCCGAGCGAAGCCGAAGTGAGCCGAAGTTAGCCGAGTCCTAGCATCCTGGTCGCTAGGCAACGCGAGTCAACAGCGATGACGTCACCAAGTGTACCGCGGGTTGCTAGGCAGCGCGGGTAACCAGGATTGCGAGAGACGACGGTAGTAACAGCGGTTACTACTGCTAGCGTTGCTAGCAACACAGCGCCAGGCAACAAGGGTGCTTATTACGTGGCCGTTTTCTGCATTGTCCGATCGAGGCTACATGAGGAGCAGCGAAGGCTATTCACAGTTAGTCCTCGAGCTACCTCCGAGTCAGTCCTCGAGCTACCTCCGAGTTAGTTCCGAGTTAGCCAGCAACTAGTCAGTTGTATTCTGGCATTTGGAGTGTACTATTTGTGATACTGCAGATAGCAGTAATCGTAAATCTGTAATTTGGGTGATTGTAAGTGCGAATGTGAAATAAAATTCGCTATATAAAATACGGCGTGAAGTTATTTGTCGCGATATACGCCCAATACGATTATATTCAGATTTTGAAGGAAAAATACGTGTTAAATTAGTCTGTACTTTCAATGTATACGTTGCTTTTACAACAAACATCATGTGTCGTGTTATTTTTACCAATATTTTTCCTTAAAGCGAGATACGGCGATAGGGGGTGGTAGATCACTGGCAGTTTTGACACTAAAAAGTCGATCACAATCTGTTTGAAGTTGGACATGCCTGTTCTAGACAACTGGCTCACAGATGGCGGTGAGGCTGTCAAACTTATGTGCCGCAAGCACATTTACCCCCAAGGAAGATTACTGGTACTCGTTTTTGTTAGAGGCTGAGTCGAACCCAGGGCCATAGTGCAGGTGAATAATCCAATAACCTCTTTGGGAATTCAACTCGCGACCTTCCGGCTTCTAGCGTAGTGTCTCAACCAACTACGTGCCCCATTCATATGGGTAAAGAGCGGCCGGCGTGTAAGAATGACCTCACCGCCATCTGTGAGCCGACTGTCTAGAAAATGTTTAAGCGTCAACGTCTTAACGCTATGGGCCTCCACCACCTGTCACCTCTATCTGTATGCGTATAAGGGAGCCCTAGAATTTCAACACAAAGCTGTAGTGTCTACTGTCTGGTGTTTTAAACGCTCTCACGCACAATGTGCCTGTTAGTTCAGCATATCAAACGGTGCAATCTTAAGCTCCGCTAATGCTGGAACACTGTATTCATGAACCGGCTTCTTACAAAATTATCTGTGACCTACTGAAGACATCCTAGCATTGCGCAACTTCCGCAGGGGGGGGAAAAAGTCAATCTTGCGCTAAGAGACCCGAAGACATTACGAAATTTCCCCCGTCCTCGTGTCAATGTTAATGGTTGCGACGGTTGTTAAAACGACGTGAAAATTTTGTAACAGAGTTCTTGGATGTGATATGAATCCGTATTGCCGATTTTGATATTACACGCATAAATTTTATTGTATGTCACTCATCTGTTAGATGATCGCAGTGGCTTCGCGGTCCAAGGCATGAGCTGTATTCGCTCGCTCGGACGTTGGAACCGTGGGATCGAATCCACTCCAGGCATGTCTGTGTTTATTGTTTGTGTTGTCCTATATATGTAGCGGACTTGCGACGGGCTGATCCCCCGGCAAAGGAGTCTTACCGACTGTGTATAGATTAAAAAACTGAAAACAAAAAAGCGGCCAAGGTTCACAAGGGCTGTAGAGCCACAGACGCATAGGTTAAGTTGCCGATCTTACTTAGCATCTGGGAAGACTTAAAACAGACGGCAACTTCAATCATATAAGTTTTTTTATTGCTAGTGGGGTGGGACTAAGTCCCTTGTACTGCGGCCACTTCTGGCCTATTGTACCAGCCCCAGATGATAGGTGAGGGTGATTGTGGAGCAATCGGTGAAATGAAGATTGGCAGCGGAAACCGAAGTACTCGGAGAAAACCTGCCCCAGCGCCACTTTGTCCAACACAAATTCCACTTGACTAGACCGGGCATCGAACGCAGGTCGCCGCGGTGGGAAGCCAGCGACTAACCGCTTGAGCTATCGCGCGTTCTATCATACAAACTTACTGCTATACACAAAGGTCGATGAAACCGAATACGAGACATTACTCTATATTACGCATAATTTATAATAATTCAGATTTGAAGTTTTCACGGCGGTGACTATGAAGAATGCAGTCTTCTGGGATGTGGCGCCGTGTAGACACCTGTTCACGCTGGTTCATCGCTCGCGAATTTCTTATGGCCTGAAGATGGTGATGCGTTATTCCGAAAGGTCGGTTAACATCCAGGAAGACGGCATTCTTTATAATAAACCGTTTCCAATTCGCCACACAGCAAACTTGTTTTCCTTACATTCTGGGATAGTACAAACAATGGGCAAAGAAGAAAGTACAGGAAACGCAGTATAAACATTCCGAAATGTGTGTTCGGGGACGTAACGGTTTGCAGTTCGGAGTAAGATCGACTCTTCGGAAAAACAGATCACGAGCTTCGATCTGCTTGCAGAGTGTTTCATGTTGGTTTATTTCTTGCCTTATCTCACGATGCTGAATATATTTCCCCGAAACATCGAGCTTTCTGCCAACTCAGAAGACCGTGTACTCTTCAAGGTTGTAAAATCATACAGTTCGGAGAAAGCTCGACGTTTCGGGAGAACACATGGCGCGGTTCGCTCTGCTTGCCGCCTACGTCTTGCTGTTTCCTGCTTGGCCTATTCTTCCACCCTGAACATGGAGGCAATATGTTTCTCCGAAACGTCGGGATATCTCAGAATTACAAGCCGTTACAACCCAGAAGGTACAGTCTTCATAGTCACTGCTGTGAAAACCTCAAACCAAACAAAAGTTTCCTTCTCAAATTTCCGCCATTGTGTATGTACACAGTCTCATAACATCTGTCCTACCCCTGCAACGGCAGCAGAAACAGAGCACTCCACGCACTCACTATGCACTGTATCAGCGGAATATTAATTTGATCTGGAAAAGAGCTGGGAGGAGTCGGGCGCTTGTAACCCTCTCAAGCGTGACAAATATTTAAAAATTCAGTCTCTGCCTCACAGATAACACAGCGCTTCTCCACAACAGAGGTCAACTGGTTGCTGCTCTTCAGTAAAAGTGATCGCTGTTTATTCCGAGAACCTCACAGAATCAACTCTGTGGGCAAAGTACAGTGTTTAAACGTTAAATCAGATGGTACACATACACTGCAGTTTAGCTTTAAAATGTTAATTCCGATTCTGGCGGGGAAATAGAAGAAACCAAAAAAAAAGATCAAGACGTAACGACTCCTTTCAGGCGGAAAGCAGAGAGATTTTCTGTTCTTTCTGCGGTCTAGTGGTCAGAGTTCCTGGCTACAGATCCAGAGGTCCGCGTTCGATTCCGGGCGTTATCAGATTTTCTGAGAAGTAGTGGGTCTGGGAACTGGGTACACTCAGCCTCATGTGGATAACTGAGGAGCTATTCCAAAGAAATAACGGCTCCGGTCTAGAAAACCGAAATTAACGGCCGTGGGAATCCGTTGCGCTGACCATGCGACAGCCTATATCCACTAAAATTGGCACTAACTTCACCGGAAAGCGGCGGTCGCTCGCTCGGTATAGTTCGCTCGCGGAGTAGAGGCCACGGAGTTTGTATATATAATGTCCCAGATGAAATACTCTCGATGTTAGCAAAACCAGAAACAATTCCAACTAAAAGCTGCAAATACGGGAAGTGTAAGAACGGAACGGTCTTACGAAATTACAGGTAGCGGAAGAATAGCGAATAGAATAACGACAGAGAGAAAAACTATAAAATAAACAAACAAGGCACCTACTAATCAATACCTAGAGACGATTGGTTGGTGGTGGATTGGAGGTTACTTTGCAATGGCAAGGAATACAAACTCATGACACAAAGGAACAGCGTAACAACAGTGGAAAGGTGTGTCAGTACCCCTTTTCATTCGTTGTTCTCGAGTGTATCAAAACGAAACACACAGAATCACAGGGAGAAAAAAAGAATGGGGAGGGGGGAATCCCGATTAATTAAGTTTGTTTTCAGTGAGGTACGCTCTGAAACTTTCCAAACTCAACCTGAGACAGTGCTGTTCTAGCATGTCTGTGCTTTTGAATCAGGCAAAGTCTCCTCTTTTTTTTTTCTTTCATTGGCACTACAGCCCCAGTGGGCCTAGGCCTACCTCCATGAACTTCTCCGTTCACTTCGGTTTTAGTAGATCTTACACATTCGGTAGTACTCCTTGGGTGAGTGATTAGCTCGTCCCAAGGCCTCTACCTGTACACAAACACAGAAAAACGCACGCACACAAACTAAACATCCATGCCCTGAGTGGGATTCGAACCCACGATTCCGGTTTCCAAGCAAGCGAAGACAGATCATGCCTTAGAGCGCTCGGCTACAGTGACCGGCAGTGTATAAGAATAATATATAAGACAAATATAAGAGTTCAGTTCGTACCTCACAGGAAACAGATCCGAACCCAGGATCCCGGTTTCCGAGCGAGCGAAGACAGTACATGCCTTAGACCGCTCGGCTACCGTGACCGGCAGTGTATAAGAATAATATATAAGAATTCAGTTCGCACCTCACAGGAAACAGATCCGAACTCACGATCCCTGCTTCCGAGCGAGCGAAGGCAGTACATGCCTTAGACCGCTCGGCTACCGTGACTGGCAACGTCTCCTCTTACTTCTTCTTATTCCTCAACGAACAATTCCTCCCCTCCAGTTGTTAGCCAATTAGCAGAGGACTCGGTTATCGAATAAATACAATTGTTTTGGGGACCAAACTATGTATAAAACGCCGTATATTGGTTGTTAACATTCTACCGCGCTTAATTAACCATTACGCTACGCATATACATTGGGGAGCGGAGCGGTAAGATTCACATGCTGGGAAAGCTGTCCCCACACGTACTGAATAAAAGGCTGGATGACCTTTATAGCCGGTCTGGGTGTGGTGGCGAATACCCTAGTAGTAGTAGTAGTAGTAGTAGTAGTAGTAGTAGTAGTAGTAGTAGTAGTACTGTCGCCATACCCTACCGGTAACGGTGCGTGCTATCAGCCCCGTTGAGCCAACGAGGTCGGCCCTCGGTACCTAGATGCTTCCCCCATCTACCAGAGGCATTGGAAACTACTTGGGCGGGAAATTACTACCTAATTTAGCTCAGAGGTCTCCTAGAGACATGATGTTCTTTTACGTGTCGTAAATCTACGACACGGGACACACGGCTTAAAGTCCCTCCCGGAGGACTTGTTCCCTGAATTTTTCCGCCCTTAAAAATTCCACGACCTCCGCCGGGTTTGAACCCGCGTACCTTGTGTCATGACTACGGACTAGACTACGGAGGCCGCTATGGGGAATTCCCTATCTCGCACCGGGAATCGAACTCCTGCCGTCTAGCCTGTTACCCTGGTCCTCTCTGTGGACGCAGCAGACACGTAAAGACAGCAGCACACATAGGGGAGATGAGAAATGGGCACAAAAGTTCAGTCGGGAACCCTGACGACAGGAGGCCGATGTAGGGCAATATTAAAACGGACCCCTAAACAAGACGTTCTGGGAAGAATCGCCTTTCCAATGATATTTACCGCACAGAAAACGACCCCTCCAACAATTCTTTGTTGCCGCGGGAACGTCTTTAGCAATGAGAGGATACAAAGACTCTCTTTTGATGAGACATGGACAGCACAGAAAATGATGCGTTCAACGATTCTTCTGCTATTACATGCATTCGTTGCCGCGGGAACGTCTTTATAGTTATTACCTAGCAATGAAAGGAGGGACACTATTTACCGAGACGTTGCCTAGCAACGATAGGAGGGAAATACAGATAGACAGACTGATGGGAGGGATTTATCAAGTACGCCGCTGAGACAGGCTCAGTTGTCATGAGAGACATACCAAGTTTCATAAAGACTGGTTAAGGCTTTCAAAACATGACAGAGTGGAGATCGAGTTAAGGTATGGAATCATTCAACTGGTTCAAAACAGGGTACTCAACCGTTGGGTCTTGTAAAGGGCAAGAAATTAACGGGATAATCAACATCAGCTTCTCGGGAAGGACTCTGTCATGAGTGAACCAGTAAAAGGTAAATTGGTCCTTGTGCTAAACGAATTAAGCACTACGCCCTGAAGGCGTATGGGGGAGTGGATGTATAGATCCACATTTTCTTGACCTCGGCACTAGCTACAGATGAGTGGTCAGCTTCACGCCCTGGCCGCTTTACCCTCGGTACCCATCGGTTAGGAGGTTAAGTGGACCCCAGAGTCGGTCTGGACGACTTGGAATGGAGAAAATTCTTGACCCTACCGGGACTCAACTCCGACCCCTCATTCGTCCATCCCGCAGCCAGTCGCTATACCGAGTACGCTACTGCTGCTCCTTGAGTGAATCAGTAGGACTCTATAATCTCTGACGAGGTCCTTCGCTATCTTCTTTGCTTTTATACACACGTGCAAGAGACGCCACCTCTCAGGCTTCAAAGCAGGAGTGTCCCTTTCAGGGTTCGAGATTCTCATAGCTGTGGTTATAAAGAACAATATCTTCTGGGACAGAACGTCGTGTAGTCCACTGAAAATCACCCGACGTTTCGGAGGAACATATCGCCTCCATCTTCAGGGTCGAAGAATAAGTGGAGCGAGAAACCAGTGTGAAAGCATGTGACAAGCACAGCAAACGGATAGCCAAAATTTCGGATTGTATAGGAAATGTAAAGTCCCTAGGACTGTGAGACGTAGAGGCTCCCATATTTTCTCTAGACAGTCCGCTCACAGATGGCGGTGACGTCAGCCTTACGTGCCGGCCGCCCTTTACACCCCAGGAAGATTCCAGATTCCTGGTACTCATTTCTGTCGACCTCAGGGCCATAGTGAGGCTGGAAGGAAGGTAAATTAAAAAAAAAATCCACCTCATCGGGACTCGAACCCGCGCCATTTCGGCTTGTAGCATAGTGATTAAACCAACTATGCTACCGCGTGCCTCGAGGATTATATAGGAAACATGGGATAAAAGGAAGACAGCAATTCAGTTATCACTGGATCGCCAGTAAGAGCTGTCGTGTGTGTTAAGGCGAGTCCACATTACTCGTGCTCGTGAGACTCTGTATGCTCGCGAGTAATGTGGACGATATGACAAATCACGAGACAAGTAATACAGCCTATACACACTACGAGTAAATATACGGATCCTCACGCGCCGAAGCCTGGCGAGCAACTGAAGTAGTGTGGACGAACATTTACGGGCACAAGTAAAAGCCAGACGAGTCTCCCGACGAGCACGAGTAATGTGGATGCGCCTTTACAGACCCTATAAGTACAGAAATTCAGATATACATTACCACTGGCTAGTCCATTTAGCTCTTCAGGTCGTTACCAGATGATGCTACTAATCAAAATGGAGCCCAAAGCTACATGAACTCAACTCTACTAGTTTATAAGTTGCAATACATACAGAGCTCTGCATATGCAAATATTAAATAACATACATCTGATACTCCACAGAAGGAAAAATCCCATATGTTTACATAAAACCAGATGGCAGAGTCTGCATTAGACGGGGAAAAAAAAGCAATTAAAATTGGTTTCCAAATGCACTAAACTATTTTAAATATCTTTTCCTGAGCACATTTCCACGTAATAACTTCATCGCCACAGGGGACGGGCACAGAGTACATATATTCCACTCGCATTTAAGAGGAACCTACTTCTGATATCGATTACATCAATTAAATACTTTCGTGACCATCTTAACTTCTAGAAGCGAATGCTGGAACAAGACCTTGTAAACACGCCACGTCTCTTCCAATTCACGATCTGCCTACATAACAATTCCTTCATCTAATCAGGCGTTACGTAAAAGGTAAAAAAGTAGAGCTATCCCTGTAACAAACCGTGAAGGCCCATAGGGTTGTGAGACGTAGAGGCTCCCACATTTTCTCTTGACAATCGGCTCACAGATGGCGGTGAGATCAGCCTTACGCACCGGCCGCCCTTCACCTCCCAGGAATATTCCTCGTATTAATTTATGTTAGAGGCTGAGTCTAGCCCAGGCCCATAGTGCACAGCTGGAAGGATTAGGTCAATTGAAAAAACCCACCTCATCTGGACTCGAAACCGCGACCTTCCGGCTTGTAGAATTGTGCCTCAACCAACTACTTGTGCCCCCCATTCAGCGCTACGTAGGATATTTAATATCTGCAGCTGAGACATGACACGCGTACGAACGAAACCTCATATCGTCTCATTACCTCACACCTCCGCCAACCTCATGCCTAAATAAACTTCTTAATTTTCAAATATAGACCTATCATCGAGTTCTATCAGCCTTGAACCTCTGCAGTTGATAGAGCATCGTTAAAGAACAGGAGAACCAAACAAACGTTAAAGCGTCACATTACCTCGGCATCCCCATTAACTCTGAGCTTAAAGAAAGAGGGGTAACGGTGAAGTTGTCCCTGTGCTCAAATAATTAAGCACTATGCCATGAAGGCGTATGGGGGAGTGGATGAATAAATCCACATTTTTTCTTGACCTCGGCACTAGCTGAGTGATCAGCTTCACGCCCCGCTAAGAGGTGGGAGCATTAAAATGTAGGCCTAGAGGTATGTCTGGTTCAACCAGAGAAGAACACTCTAAGGCGGCCCATACACGTACGAGTACACGGCTCGGATTAATCTCACCACACAGGTATGAGCGGACGAGTTTGGCTCATTGGAACCCGAGTCGAGTCGGAATTGCGAGCCAGACTCGTACGTGTATGGGCCCCCTAGGGCGATATTCAGTTCCGGACACATTAAACAGATAGGATTTAGGACTGTCATAGCTGTGGTCGGTTGACTCCCAACCGCGCTGTGTCCCAGAAAAGGGAACTCTTAGTACACAGACAGCAGATAAAGCAGTGTATTTTTATAGTGCATCTGTACCAATTGCTGGCGTTACGTAGCGAGCACCCTCTAGTTACAGTCTGGGTTTTTTGACAATCGCAGTATGCTATTTCCAGCATCCCGCTAGACGCCTACACTGGGCGGGTGGGGTGGGGGTGGGGGTTCTTCTGACTGCTACGTGACGGAGGAGGGGATACCAAGATATTTTGGGAGTTATACACTGAGCCTTGGGTGCTGTCCATGGCGCTCTTCATGCATGATGGAAGTTCAAGCAGCCATGGTCGCAAATGCTTGACAAAAACCGTTCATACTCTCTTTAAATTAGAAAAAAAAGGGCTGTAGTAAAGCAGTCAAAGACCGGTCACGGTAGCCGAGCGGTCTAAGGCATGTACTGTCTTCGCTCGCTCGGAAGCCGGGATCGTGGGTTCGAATCCCACTCAGGGCATGGATGTTTAGTTTGTGTGTGCGTTCTTCTGTGTTTGTGTACATGAGAGGCCTTGCGACGAGCTGATCACCCGCCCAAGAAGTCCCGCCGAATGTGTAAGATCTAGAAAAACCGAAGTGAACGGAGAAGTTCATGGTGGTAGGCCTAGGTCCACTGGGGCTGTAGTGCCAAGAAAAAAAAAGTACTCAACGAGATAAAAAGGTGAAGTCCCTGTACTTAAGCAACAGGCCATGAAATAAAATGGGGGCGTAGAGGTATGTCTCCACCATTCTTTGCCTCGCTTAATCCCCAGGGGAAAAAGCCCCAGGTACCCGCTGGATACGTCGGGTGCCTACAATCTGAAAGGAACAATAACATTAATAACACAGTAGGATCAGACTGGTTTACACTATATTTGAACCATGTGATATTACCTGCAGCCGGTCACAGTAGCCGAGAGGTCTAAGGCATGAATGTCCTCACTCGCTTCGACGATGGGATCGTGGGTTCGAATCCCACTCAAGGCATGAATGTTTGGTGTGTGTATGCGTTTAGTCTGTGTTTGTGCTGTCCTATGTTTAGGTAGCGGCCTTGCGACTGGCTGATCACTCATCCAAGGAGCCCTACCGTCTGTGAAAATGATTACGGAACTTGATAAGATGCCAGGGCCCTGAATGGGCTGGAAGAGCCAATGAAAAAAAAAGGGGTGTTCCCTGCCAATTGATAATACCGTCACGATTTAGGGGTGTCACTATAGACGGGGTTTGCACGTATGGCCGGATTTGTTGCACACTAATACAACTCTTTACAACACTTCACAAATCACTATATGACACACTATATCTCTTGAATCTGTTACAGTTTTCGCTAGCCGTTGCTTGGCATCGAATGTTATTAATGGCTATTCCTCTAATTCCGTGCTATAGTCACATACAAAACTCCTGTCAACTGTCAACTAAATTCGACTGTCAGAATCAAAGTCGAAGTGACTTTACGACTGGCAGTTTACCGCCAATCAGTTTGTCTTGGCGACAAGCCCCTTGAGACTCACGACAAGACTTTCTTTTTTCCTCACTGACCCCTTGCGGTCATAGTCCTTACGTAACATCCTCTCTGACGAGAAGATGGGTTTGTCTCTTATGAATATGCTTGGCTTTTCGTCAAGTGTATATTTCGCACATAGAGCATAGTACTGAAAAATCTTTTTTGCGCTACATACAAGTCCTCTGTCAGTACAGGCTCTGCAAAGCAGATCATGCCTATATTACGTATCTGAACTCGACTGAGTCTGTGTCTTACGTTACGACCGATGGTCAGTCGGCCAGTCTGTCTTGGAATATAGCACACATCTGGGGCTTAAGACCAGATTTTTATTAATGTCAGACAGCTGCGGGTGTATTGATGTCGGGCGCTCTCCGTAACGGCAGGTCGGGCCTGTCGTTTACAACTGATACTGGCCCTCGCAAGCGCATTCTTCGATCCGAGTCCCGTGGAACCCGCGACCATATTTTATAGTCTCAGATTCGAGAATTCGCTTTTCGTCGCTTTTTACGGCTCGCTTGGCTACGATGGAGGTATTCGATCCCGCCTCCACACGGGATTGAACTCAACTGCCCAAGTGTTTTCAACTCCCCGGCACGGACCACATAGAAAACACCACCGTTTCCATTGTAGTTATATTTTTGTGTACGTCTCACTTCCGAGGGAACGTGTTTAACGAGCCGTTGCTATGAAACGGGCCTGACAAAGGCCTAGAAACGGGTCTATACGTCACAAAACGCAAAGAAGTAGAGGGGAAAAATTACGTATTACAAAGAAAGAAATGACAGAAAAGTAACACTGAGAACATGCAGCACTACAGACACGATTACGGGACCTGGCTTCAAACCCCGACCGCTTAAGAAGAAGTGTAGACGCTTGCCATCACGGAACTAAACATATACAACAAATTATACAATAAAATAGGCATATTTCGACTGGTTGATTTCTTTTGTCTGTATCGAGAACAGTGATGAAGACTGGCAAAATAAATAAAAGGTACGTATGCACTCACCAGAACGTACAAAGGCACTACCGTCCACAACAGAGCAATATATAGTATCAAACCTGGACAAACGAAAAGGTAACAGCCGTTGGAACGAAAGTGCGATTTGCTGAAAGCCAGCTAACAACACCCCTTTAACAGGCCGTGAAAACCAACAGAGTTGTGAGACGTCAAGGCTCCCATATTTTCGAGACAATCGACTCACAGATGGCGGTGAGGCTGTCAGTCTCACGCGCCGTCCGACCTTTACCTTCCAGTAAGTATTAATTTGTTATAGGATGAGTCAACCTCATGGCCACAGTGCGGTTGGAAGGATTAGGTGAACTGAAAAAAAGAAAGCCACAATGGCCTCATGGGGAATCGAACCCGCGACATTCCGCCTTGTAGCATAGTGCCTCAACTACGCTACTGCATGCCTGTTCTGTCAGATGTATCTGACGTAATGCGATGAAAATATGGCAACCTCATCTTCAGCACTGTTATGTGTATTACCTGGATTATAATACACAGCTTCACGTAGGTCACTTATGCGCCAATCCACAGACAACATTAGCTTCAGCTACATTTCCCTTACGGACACCATTAACAGATGATCAACTATTTGCTATTCTATTCAATGCTTTCAAAAGACAAGAGGCCATTACATACATATAAGTTACTAGAGCCGACAAAAACAAAACACAAGTTATTGCCAGGGATGAACAGAAAGAATGTACGCATGCGTGAACGTGTATGATTTGTCACTGTTAGTTCACATACAGCTAAGCGCTCTCACGTGTTTTCTCTTTCCCCTTGTGAAAGGAAGGTAGGCTACAATCTTAGCTCACATAACGTCGACCAGGAAAGGGTCATGTCATTGCACACGAAGACGACGAGATTTTTATGAAACATAAATGTCAATTATCCAAGCAAACAGAGGCCGGATTGGTTAACCTCATTAAGAGTAATCAATATTTAAATTTTTATCAAAATTATCAATTTCATTCACATTTATACCTCTTCTTAGGGTCGCTGGCTTCCCACCGCGGCGGCCCGGGTTCGATCCCGGGCCTGATGAAGTGGGATTTCTGGTGGAGAAAGTGGAGGTGGGGCAGGTTTTCTCCGAGTACTTCGGTTTCCCCTGCCAATCTTCATTCCACCAATTGCTCCACAATCACCCTCACCTATCATCTGGGACTGGTACAATAGGCCAGAATTGGCCGCAGTACAAGGGACTTAGTCCCACCCCACTAGCAATAAAAAAAATACCACTTCTGATCTGTAATCTTGGTGTAATCTTCTTTCTAAACACTTACTGCCATTTCCTTTCTTAATCTTACTAATGGTACTCACATAGTTATAGTAATTATTTTAATGTTAATAGTAATATGTTTTGGATACTGTCACGTTAAGGGAGCACCCATTAACGTTCCATCGTTAAAATCAGTTTCACTGCTCAACCGCGTGTTAAACTGAAATGCACTGCCCCTAACAGTACTATTGCGCATGTGCTGTGATATTCATTTACGTGTGCCTAAGCGATTGTATGAACCCAATAAAAGCAGAAGTAACACCATGGAGCTGAGTCCTTCTTGAAAAGCCGCCAGTCGCTGAGCTATTAACGAATTAACATTTTATGGAACCCGTGTTCACAAGAGGTCTCAACTGGACCCAATCCTCAGCCAGATTAATCCAGTTCATATCACACAGTCACCACCAATATTCTATATGCATTCCTCTCCTCCCCATACATGCTACACGCTATGCCCATCTCATTCTCCTTGACTTGGTCATTCTAATTACACTTGGAGAATAGTACAAGTTATGAAGCTCCTCATTATGCAGCTTTCTCCAAGCTCCAGTCACTTCATCTCTCTTCGGTCCAAATATTCTCAACAGCCTGTTCTCAAACACCCTCAGTCTATGTTCCTCCCTTAATGCATTAAAAGTAGAGAGTCATCAAACTAAGCGGTATAGTTCTCTTCTGCTCATAGTAACATACAAAGAAACGAACTCCGTGGCCTATAGTCCGCAAGCGACATATACCGACTGAGCGACTGCCGCTTGTCGGCGAAGTTAGTACCAACTTTTGCGGATAGAGAGTGTCGCGTGGTCAGCGAAACGAATCCCCACGGCCGTTAATCTCGGGTTTCTAGAACGGAGCCGCTATTTCCTTCAAATAGCTCCACTATTATCCCCACGAGGATGAGTGGATCCCGTTCAGACCCACTACCTCATAGAAAATCTGGTAGCGCCTGGAATCGAACACGGGACCTCTGACCATTAGGCCATAGAGGCGGTTCAACATCTTAACACTTCAACTGAAATATGATCTTTAACGGTAGGTCCTCTTGCTTAGACAAAATATACGTTAAGAATAGATCGAGAGGCCCTATCTCATTTACTAGACAAAAGGAACCATTCGTTTATTAAGAGACAAATGGTTTGCTTAACGTGCCAATCTGTTACTCCCTCCCACCCCACGGATACTCTTCCTACAGCCACCGGACACGATCTAACAGAAGAAGAAATCCTCACACAGTTATCTTAACCATCTGAGCGACCTGTCTATTACTAGCAAAAGTTCTAACATCAAACTCCAACACCAATTATTTAAATTAGACTAGCATTATTCTGACAGCAATATTAACAAACATCAAATATTAATATTCAACTCATCTCCTTACTGTAACGGTTACTGAGCATGCCCAGCTTTCAAACAAACTCACGACAACAAAAGAAAGTACAGTTCCTTGAGACAAGGAACGGGGAATGAGCAAATCACAGTATGCTTGTCGTACATGTAGAAGTTAACACCCTTTCACATGTCTGTAATCTTATGTTAAGAAGGGCCTCAATCCTGCTAACGGACCGAATAATGTAACTGACAGCAACAGGCTTGCTTTCATATTGTCATCGAGTTTTTATACATTAACTCTAACCAATTTTTTGTTTCCTATATAAACACAGCAAAATGCAAATTCAAAACATAAACTGTACAAGTACAGTCAAGCCATACATTAATTATACAATGACAGTTTTTTTTCGTAAAAGAATTATAGTACTGAAAAAGAAAGTGGGATGTCCATACATTACTTCACTCACAGTTCAAGGTTTGCTAACATCATTAAGATCAGGGTTGTACAACAGCAGCAGGTTTTGTGACGAATGACGCTGTAAAGCGTAGAATGCATACTTGTAACACAACATGACGATCAACTTAAAGACTGAACTTTTCTACGCAATATTTAAGAATTCGGTTCGTACCTCACAGGAAACACATTACGTCTCCGCTACATAGACAAAACGATTTGTGATGTTTTGGGAAACAAACCATATCAAACACGCAAATACACTGTAGGAGCAGAATGCAGAGCTGTTACAGCTGGTGATATATATAGTAAGCACTGGACTTCAGAGGGTCAGGGGTCTGCCTCTAGAAAAGTAACAAGGCTTACTGAAGAACTTGATATCAATAAACCCATAAGATATATGAGGAAGAAGCACGTACACGGATTCCACATTGCGTAAATTTCTTGGAAGCATAACTTAACTTTATTTAAAGACCGAGCCAGAGCTCTGGTGGTTAGCCGCTGGGGCAGGTTTTCTCCGAGTACTTCGGGTTCCCCTGCCAATCTGCATTCCACCAATTGCTCCACAATCACCCTCACCTATCATCTGGGGCTGGTACAATAGGCCAGAAGTGGCCGCAGTACAAGGGACTTAGTCCCACCCCATTAGCATTAAAAAAGACATTTCTACACTACTCAGTCACTACTGTTGAAACGGAATCTGGCAACCCCTGATATGGAAGAGTATTAGTGGGTCTTGTTTTGCCAAAGAAGGCGAAAGCAAGTCTCCTCGTGTTGTATTCCTACATACATCCAGCAGCTGTCAACTCAAAAATGGTTGGCAGTCGCAATAAACATTGTAACACAGAATAACTGCCATAGTGGTTCACGTCTTCATCTGCTTAAACACAAGGCGATGCATATAGAGAACTGCGTCACGTCACTAGCAGCCCTACCAGCCCTTCGCTGTGTCACAATGCAACGTAATTAATCACATATTCACAACTGCAATTAAACTAATAACGTATTACACAAACAATGTTAACACCTTCAATTTTAATTTTCCTTGGCACTACAGCCCCAGTGGGCCTAGGCCTACCTCCATGAACTTCTCCGTTCACTTCGGTTTTTCTAGATCTTACACATTCGGTAGTACTCCTTGGGTGGGTGATTAGCTCGTCGCAAGGCCTCTACCTGTACACAAACACAGAAAAACGCACGCACACAAACTAAACATCCATGCCCTGAGTGGGATTCGAACCCACGATTCCGGTTTCCAAGCAAGCGAAGACAG
>NW_019736444.1:349141-467348 GCF_002891405.2 Cryptotermes secundus
CATGCCTTAGACCGCTCGGCTACCGTGACCGGCAGTATATAAGAATAATATATAAGAATTCAGTTCGTACCTCACAGGAAACAGATCCGAACCCACGATCCCAGCTTCCGAGCGAGCGAAGACAGTTGATGCCTTAGACCGCTCGGCTACCGTGACCGGCAAAATCTTCAATTAACCATGTAAAATTATCCTTTATTCCCGACTAAAGTCGGTTCTCCTTGTCCACAAGCTAATGTCTGCGCAGGTATGTGAACTGTTACGTCAAAAACTAAACAAATTCAGAAGAAGTACAATTTACACTGCCTCTGTGGAACTAATGGCTAGAATCCCAATGATAACAAGGAAGTTCAGTCTTACTTCCCTTTGATTGAACAATGACCGCACAGAAAACGAAAAAATAGGGAGACATACAGACACATGGACAAAAGCGAGAGTAGCATGACTCACAGAGTCGTGAGACAGAAAAATATGGTCCGGCGGAACTTGGAAATAAGAATAATTGTGCTGGCGATGGCCACGAGCAATTTTCGCGACCAACCAAAACATATACGTACATGAAGCTGATCTCATAAGCCTCCATGATATGACAACGACCACACAGAAGAACAAAAAATGAGGGGATAGACAGACAGCCATGTGATGTCATCAGACTTATTTTCTTGCGGACACGGATTCCATAAAAGTTCTTGAACAACTGAGCGGCTATCAGATCCTGAAGACAAAGAGTGTTCCACAGTTATTTTTCGCGTTATAACAAAATAAAAAAAAAAATTCACCCGTGTATGTCCAATTCTAAGACATTACAGAAATTATTACACCCCGAAAAGCCTCCAACGCCATCAACACTTATATTTTACAGGCTACAAGGTTCAATGCCTAAATAAAATACTTCTGTAAAATGATATAAGATCAACGATCCAAAACATGTTTAACTGTTAGGTTCAAATCAAAAACATAAAACTTCAGAAGTTTTGATAATGAAGTATGTAGATCCCAACAGACACCTTTTATCTTTTTTTAATTCGCTTAGTGTGTGTGGGGGGGAGTCAACTGGGTCCACTCGGCACGGCGGCCACTGATTGGCCTATTGTAGCCTGCCCCGGGTGATTATGATGATGGAGAATTTGGTGGAATGAAGATTGGCAGGGGAAACCGTAATACTCGGAGAAAACCCGCCCCAGCGCCAGTTTGTCCACCACGAATCTCACTTGACCAGACCCGGGATCGAACCCGGGCCGCCACGATTGGAAGCCAGCGACTAACCGCTTGAGCTATGGCGCGGCCTAATACACGAACTTAGAATTGCGTTTCTTATATTCACTTCGCATAAATAACGCACAAATGTAGTTAAATTTTTCATTCATCCAGAAAGGAAGCATTCAGAAACATTTCCCTCATTCGCCCCCCCCCTCTCCTACTGCACAAGAGTGTCGTCACAGAACTTCGACTTGCATCTGAGAAGCTGAGAACTATTCAAATCGGAAACGAGTCTCACATAAGTCAATATTCCGCACACGTATGCTCCTGAGAACAGAGTACAGACAATATATAGCAGGCAGCTCACAATCCTGTGAACACAATTTCTCTCGGTGATTATACAGTCTAAGACAAAGGAAATCCGAAGCTTACATTGTCCATATAACTTACTTCAATAAATTAAATGTCAAATTTTTTTCTTCGTAAAATTAGTTTTGTTAAAAATGTGGGAACCGGCGGGTATGTTGACGATTCTGTAATGCTTTTGCCTATCGGCTTATTAATGCCATTGAAGTCTTATCAATTCTAATAGGCACTCTTCTCTGTCTTACTTGCTATCCTTCCTCCGTTCCTTTATTCCATTCTCTATTCCACGTATTCCCTTCGTCCACATAACTCGTCTACCTCTGCCCTCCCTCTCTTACTGGTATCCGTTAGAGCAATTCATTATGCCATATTCGTTTTTTCCCCCCCTTGGCACTACAGCCCCAGTGGGCCTAGTTCTACCTCCATGAACTTCTCCGTTCACTTCGGTCTTCCTAGATCTTACACATTCGGAAGGACTCCTTGGGCGGGTGATCAGCTCGTCGCAAGGCCTCTAAGTGTACACAAACACAGAAAAACGCGCACACACAAACTAAACATCCATGCCTTGAGTGGGATTCGAACCCACGATCCCGGCTTCCGAGCGAGTGAAGACAGTGCATGCCTTAGACCGCTCGGCTACTGTGACCGGCAGTGTATAAGAATAATATATAAGAATTCAGTTCGTACTTCACAGGAAACAGATCCGAACCCACGATCCCTGCTTCCGAGCGAGCGAAGACAGTACATGCCTTAGACTACTCGGCTACCGTGACCGGCAGTATATAAGAATAATATATAAGAATTCAGTTCGTACCTCACAGGAAACAGATCCGAACCCACGATCCCGGCTTCGGAGCGAGCGAAGACAGTGCATGCCTTATACCGCTCGGCTACCGTGAATGGCCATTAGGGCATATACTGTCTGCAATTCTTCGGGCGTGTCAGCACTATACCAATTGTCTTGTTTTTACATCATTTACAGCACAATTCAACAAGGTTTCTTTCTTTAATTACGCGGTTTACATGTTACCTTACTTTGACATTCATGGCGATCGCTTCAAAACATTCATCTCCAATGCCACTTATTCTTCACCCCTCCCTAAACCATATAATACGTTATAAATTCCTGTTTTTTGAGGCACCATGCTACATGCCGGAGGGTAGTGGGTTCGATTCGCGATTAAGTCACTGGAATTTTCATTTGACCTAATCCTTCCAGCCGCACTATGGCCCTGGGATCAACTCATCTTCTAACAGAAATGAGTACCAGGAATCTTGCTGAGTGTAAAGGGCGGCCGGCGCGTAAGGCTGACAACCCCACCGCCTTTTGTGAGTCGACTGTCTAGAAAAAGTAGGAGCCTCGACGTCTCACAACCCTTTGGGCCTTCACGGACTCTTACAGGGAGAGCTTTAACTTTTTTCTTTAATATTCTGTTTAGTTTTCTTTGTGCCTTATAAAACTCTTAGTAAAGGTAAAAAGTAAAGCTAACCCTGTAACAGGCCGGGGAGGCCCACAGGGTTGTGAGACATCGAGTTTCCCACATTTTCTATACAATCGGCTAAAAGATGGCGGTCTTACGCGCCGGCCGCTCTTTAGTCCCAGGAAAATTCCTGATACTCATTTCTGTTAGAGGCTGAGTCAACCCCAGGGTCAAAGTGCGGCTAGGATGATCAGGTCAACTGAATAATTCAATTACCTCATCGGGAATCGAACCCGCGACCTTCGGGCTTGTAGCACAATGCCTCAATCAATTAAAATACCGCGTGGCCCCCATAAAAATAGTTGAACATCTAGTCTGATTTGTTTTTATACCCGTAATTACCTGGAACATTCAATGCGAAACTCTATAGGAAGACCGTGTTCTACTGCCACGTAAGGACTGGATTTCTTCTACGCAATACAATTACTGTGTTCATGGACACTATCCACTGCCTTGTTTTTTTTTAAACACAACGTTTCGGAGACTCGATTCTGTCTCCGTCTTCAAGTGGAACCTACTAAGCTGGGGCCAATAGACGGAGCTCGTCCTTATCTCCGAACACTCGCACCAATACCTCTATCGAGTGCGCCCAAGTGAGCAGGATCCACCTGAAGACGGAGACAGAATCGAGTCTCCGAAACGTTGCGTATTTTAAATAAAAACATGATGATGTATTATGTCCAGAAGCATAACAACAACATACTATCCTATCGTCACAAACTTTTACACCGTTTTATTTTACGTAATTTATAACAAGTCAGTCCGTACCTCACAGGAACACATTACGTCTCCGCTACAAAGCCCAACCGGTTAATGCTGTTTAGGGAAACAGTCGCTGTTTATTGCGAGAACCATACGGAACACACAGATACACTATGTGGGCAGAATGCAGTATACCCGTATATAAGAATTCAGTCCGTACCTCACAGGAAACACATTACGTCTCCGCTACAAAGCCCAGCCGGTTAATGCTGTTTAGGGAAACAGTCGCTGTTTATTGTGAGAACCATACGGAACACACAGATACACTCCGTGGGCAGAAAGCAGTATATATAAGAATTCAGTTCGTACGTCACAGAAAACATCACATCTCCGCTACAAAGCCCAACCGGTTAATGCTGTTTAGGTAAACAGTCGCTGTTTATTGTGAGAACCATACGGAACACACAAATACACTGTGGAGCAGAATTCAGAGATTTGGGTGTTAAAGCGAGTGGTACATATACGAACCACTGTGTTTTAAAGAGGTAATTAATTTAATGACACTTAATACTGCGCATTTAAACACAGGATAATTGGACGAGCCTTTAAAGTATTCCACACTACATTGGCGATGTGAGGTGCCGTTACAAATGAAACGGAAACACAATACACCAGAGAGGTCTCAACATCCGATGCATTCAGACACTCAAATGAATAAACCTATCAGCACACGATCCCATGGATATCTTGGTCAGTCACATTAATCGACACACCAGTAGAACAGGCCCACAGGCAAAAGCGCGTGATTAATTACCTCAAATATTCCCACGGAAGCTTCGATTATTCACAATAATCGACAAGGTCTACGAGCAAAACTGGATATCAGCAAACGTCAGCGATCAATCAGCATAAATGAGCACAAGGAAGCCTCGGTCAACAATCGGCATACGCGCAGAACAGGTTAAATAGCGAGTCAATGTCGGAAGGTAAAGCTTTCACATAATGAGGAGGCAATTGTGCAGGACGACACGCCGAGCCGCGTGAATGCAACGTTAGCATACAATTCTGCAGAAGACTATTAGGCAAGACAATTTGAATCTTTGTATTGTCCTGTCAAATGCCTGTCTACTTACTACAACTGCACAAAATGTTCAGACTTCTGCCCCTGTTCTCGTCCTCCTCAAGCTTTCCAAACCCTGCCCGAGGATCTGAAGTAAGGTGAACCTGAGGGCCGCGCCATAGCTCAAGCGGTTAGTCGCTGGCTTCCCACCGCGGCGGCTCGGGTTCGATCCCGGGTCTGGCCAAGTGGGATCTGTGGTGGACATAGTGGCGCTGGGGCAGGTTTTCTCTGAGTACTTCGGTTTCCCTTGTCAATATTCATTCAACCGACTGCTCCACAATCACCTTATCACCCTCACCTATCATCTGGAGGTGGTACAATAGGCCAGAAGTGCCCGTAGTACAAGGGACTTAGTCCCGCCCCAATAGGAAAAAAAAAGGCGAACGTGTCCCTATGCTTAACTAATTAGGCACCACGCCATGAAGGCATATGGGAGAGTGAATTTCTTGACTTCGGCTCTAGCTGGAGGTGAGTGGTCAGCTTCACGCTCCGACCGCTTTACCCTCCGTACACATTGGACAGCAGGCTGGGTAGGCCCCAGAGTCGGTCTGGAAGAGAGGAAACGAGTCCATTCAACCCCATCCGATCTAAGATCCGCTTTAATAATATTCGCCCACCGACTTCTTGGTATTCCTAATGGTCTCTCTCCTTCTGGCTTTTCCACTAATATCCTATATGCATTCCTCTTCTCCCCATTTGTGCTACATGCCCTGCTCATTCATCCCTATTCTCATGTTATTACTACTTTATCACACACGACAGACAGGCACTGAGAGAGAAACTGCGAACCCATTCTTCGGATTCCTCACTCCATCAGGATATAAGACTATATACCTATATACACATATACTTTCGTTAACCGTCAAAACAAAAAATATATTCGCTTTCTTTTTTCCTTGGAACTACAGCACCAGTGGGCCTAGGCCTACCTCCATGAACTTCTCCGTTCACTTGGGTTTTTTAGATCTTACACATTCGGTAGGACTCCTTGGGCGGGTGATCAGCTCGTCGCAAGGCCTCTACCTGTACACAAACACAGAAAAATGCACACACACACAAACTAAACATCCATGACCTGAGTGGGATTCGAACCCACGATCCCGGTTTCCAAGCGAGCGAAGACAGTGCATGCCTTAGACCGCTCGGCTACCGTGACTGACACATTCACTTCTAATGTTTTACAATTAGACTTTTTTATCCTTGCAATAAAACTGAGTGTATTTGTTGTTGACGGTTAACCAAATTCCTATATATATATACTCGTATATCTGGAAGACACAACAGGATGCAACCAATGCAGAAAGCTAAGACCACGTCCTGAAGATGGACGTGGACTTGAACTCGCGACCTTCCAGCTTGTAGCATAGCCCCTCAACGAACTACGCTACCGCGTGCCCCCGGAATTTTCATGTACAGAAAAAAAAATTGAATTTTGGAAAGCAGTTCAAATTTGTTTCTACAGCAATAAGTAATTCAGACTCGTCTCAGGAATTCGGTTCCAGGAACAGTCAGTCGATCACTGGCTTAGGAAATGAATGATCAGTATGTACTAACAAAATTTTGCTTCGCATGAGGAAACAGGCTACAGCGAGTATACTTTATGGCGCACGTATGGAGAGAGCGACAGTCTGTCGTGATGCTATCGCAACTACAATTTCCCATCAAGTTCTTTACAAACAACATACAAGAACAATAGGATACCGAAAAAGAAAAGTCTGTTCAATTCACATATTACGTAGCATCTGCTTGCCAATACAAAACAAGTAACTTCCTTTATAAACCGATTATATTTCTAGGAATATTGAAAAGACACAATTACTAAACGATTAGAACAGTTGTACCAGATATTTTACTCCTAACCCCCCCCCCCCAAAAAGGGAACACCTGGTGTACAGGGTACGATCGCCAATTCAGTTATTGCTTTCTCGTCCATGTGCACTGTATTGGCGTCAAAGTACATACACTCTGTATGTAACGATTTCGTGGACAGACGATACAGTTTTAGAACGTATCCTACCCACTGACGAGGATAACAACGCCTAGGGGCCTTTACGATGGAATTGACTAGCCGAACATAAATTTTCTCCCAACCCTTCATACGAATGTTTTTTTTAATCGCTAGTGGGGTGGGACTAAGTCACTTGTACTGCGGCCACTTGTGGCCTACTGTACCAGCCCCAGATGATAGGTGAGGGTGATTGTGGAGCAATTGGTGGAATGAAGATTGGCAAGGGAAACCGAAGTACTCGGAGAAAACCTGCCCCAGCGCCACATTGTCCACCACAAATCCCACTTGACCAGACCCGGGATAGAACCCGGGCCGCCGCGGTGGGAAGCCAGCGACTAACCGCTTGAGCTATGGCGCGGCCTTCACACGAATATTACTCACTCAAAGTAAAACCCACTATTGTCACGTGTTTGGAATCCAGAAGAGTTACTTCCATGGAAACGCTAGAACAGACCGTTGCGTAGGAAGTAACAATAGCATTATTGTAATTCTAACTGCAAGTCTCCACGGTTACAACAGAGGGTTCACTTCGTAGCAACGGCCGCAGATATATAAGAAGGTAATTTATTCGCCGAGACAGTCTTAGTATAGCCGCCGCTGAAGACAGTTGGGATCCAGCCACGGGCAGAGACAGTAGGAAGATAGCCGCCGCAGAATGCAGTTGAAGCGATACTATTTGTTTTCCGAGGTATGGTCGTTAGCCCCACGCCCAACCTCCAACAGAGAGGAGCAGGGACTACACTTTGTCTGGTCCTTACCCTTCACCTGCCTGGTATGGGTGGCCCTACCAAGAGCTTAAGCTCCCGCCAGCATAGCTCTCCGGGTCACTGGGTCATGAAAACCTCCTCTCCACAATATGGCGGTGGTTCCAGGGGAGGAATAATGTACCTTATTTACTTACTTACTCACTCATGGAGCTGAGCCCTTCTGCAGCTACTCAAGAATTTTCCAGAATTTTATGGAACCCGGAGGTTCATTACCGTGTTCACAAGAGCCCTCCACTGGTCACTATCCTGAGCCAGATATATCCAATCCATACCATCCCATCCTATCTCTCTAAGGTACATTCTAACAACATCATAACTCACTCAAAACGAAGACAGCACACACACACATACCCAGTAGGCCCAGCAGTATAACACACGCAGTCACAGGAGCAAGAAACGACACAAAGCACAATAATACACGATAGTGAAAGAGTGCTCCAACAGAAGAGGATAGATGTGATTCGCGTAGTGAGATACGACGTAGGGAAGAAAAAATTCCTGAACAATTTTAATATTTTTAACATTTAACATTTATCAATATATATGATAAATATATATTTTAGTTATTTTAATATGAAGACAAGGCATGCAATGAACTAGTTTAGCGTAAATTGAATAAGCACCTGAAGATGGCACTTTTGTGCCGAAACATGTAGTGCGAGTGAGAGGAGGAGATAGATGAGTGTATGCACTGGAAGACGGTTGAAATAAATCATGGACTTAAATCAGTGCAACAGGACGCTAAAATATAACACCATTCTAATATTGTCCACCCACCTACGCCTTGGTCTTACCTGTGGTCTCTTTCCTTCTGGCTTTCCCACCACCTATGGATATAACCTAAAAAAAATGGCAAATTCGTATAACCATTCATGACGAAACTGAGAGGAGACTAAATTCGAGGAATATTAATTCCACGTAATTCAAACGCTTATTTCAGTATTCTTTCCAATTCATGATTCGTCAACCATATGATCACTGGACGCATTACAGTCTGAGCTACTTACAGTGACAGGATCGATACAAAACGTAAATAAATATACACCATCGCTCCGCTACATCAATTTCATTTTTGCTGCAATGAAGTCTAAAACAAAACTGGAAAAAAAAAGAGCTTGAAGAATGCCGTCTTCTGGGATGTCGCGCCGTGTAGATCTTGTGTGAATCGACGTTTCGGAGGAACGCATCGCTTCCATTTTCAGGGCATAAAAATCCGCGAGCTTGGAACCAGCGTGAGTAGGTGGCTACAGACTGCAGATAGAGGCGATACGTTCCTCCAAAACGTCAGTTCACACAATATCTACACGGCGCCACATCCCAGAAGACGGCATTCTTCATAGTCACCGCCGTGACAACCTCAAATCTTATAAGGAAAGCATGTCCAGAAAAATTACTCCAAAACGGACTCTAAAAGCATAAAATCTTACTAACAGCTTCCGTCTCAACAGCAGCCTTTAAAATGTCAATTTCTAGATCTATTTGAATAAGGAGGGGGGGGGGGCACGCGATAGCGTAGTTGGTTGAGGCACTATGCTACAAGCCGAAAGGCCGCGGGTTCAAGTCCCGATGAGGTCATTAGATTTTCTTTTTCAATTGACCTAATTCTTCCACCCGCACCACGGCCCTGGGGTCGACTGGGCCTCTAACAAAAATTCTTGGGAGTAAAGCACGGCCGACGAGTAAGGCTGATAATCTCACCGCCATCTATGAGCCGACTGCCTAGAAAATGTGGGAACCTCAACATCTCACAACCCTATGGGCCTCCACGACCTGTTACAGGTATAGCTTTACTTACTTTTTATTCTAATAAGGAACATCCTATATGTTAATCCTGCAAAATGGAAGTGAACATTCACGCGATGGAGTAGTACCACTTTTCCCCGTTGATATTCTTTCGAACCAGCTAGCCAAGAGCCATGATCCTATTCCAAAACAAATGTTTAAACAAATCGTCATACAGATTGGCTTTACAGACAGAAAACTGGTTTCACGTCAAGATTATTTTCCGTTTCCAAGCAGGTACACTGTGAAGCACCTACATTATACATGATTTCCGGCAACGGTTTCTTCACATGTCAGCGCTCATGTCTTCACTCAGTCCAACACACCAGCTGCATATGAATTCCTAGTTGATCCTATACAGCATGGCGAAGCTGAGAATAATTGGGGGGAGTTCCCAGATCAGTCACACATGGTCCTACGTGGTACTCCGCGGGCATTTCTTGCGTGTTACTTCGCTCTATTACCTACTTACGTAATTTAAGGCCTAATCATATGAAAGAAGCAGGATAGCTCAGTCGGTATAGGACGGGCTACAGGCTGGGCGGCCAAGGATCGATTCCCGGTAGAGGCAAGAGACTTTTCTCTTCTCTACGGCGTCCAAACAGCCTGTGGGGCCCACTTGGCCTCCTATCCAATGGATACCGGCGGTTTTTCCCTTCGGGTAAAGCGACAGAGGTGTGAAGTTGACCCCTTATCTCCATCTGGTGTCGAGGTCAACAATGGTGGAGCTATACATCCACTTCTCATGTCTTCATGGTGTGGTACTTAATTAAGTCAGCACATGGACAAAAATATATAAAATGATAAATTATGTTCTTGGTTAATTTAATGACGTCTATTGCTAGTGGGGTGGGACTAAGTCCCTTGTACTGCGGTCACTTCTGGCCTATTGTACCAGCCCCAGATGATAGGTGAGGGTGATTGTGGAGCAACTGGTGGAATGAAGATTGGCAGGGGAAACCGAAGTACTCGGAGAAAACCTGCCCCAGCGCCACTTTTTCCACCACAAATCCTACTTGACCAGACCCGGGGTCGAACCCGGGCCGCCGCGGTGGGAAGCCAGCGACTAACCGCTTGAGCTGTGGCGCGGCTATTGCTTAGCTTACTTACCGTCGAATGATAAATTATGAAGATGGTGAAAAGATGTGGTACTGGCACATCTGAGGTGTTACCCTGGGATGTCTATAAGTGGTTTATTTAACGGCGACATCAATAGTTCAGACGGAGAAGAGCGAGAAGTCGGTTGGAGAGGCTGTGAGAGCGTTCGTGACATATTTAAATGTACAGTTCCACAATTCGGCTGCAGGCGTTGACGAAAACCACGAAACATTACACAAAAGTCTATGCCCGACTGCTCACCTCCATCCAGTGCTCAATATGTATTAATGGCGTGGTGCTTAATTAATAAAGCAAAGGGAGAACTTTAATTTCTCCTCTCCAATGCAGGTCAGAAGCGTTACCGCTTAAGCCAAATTCCTTGATGGAATTCCCACAGAGGAACTGAGGAAAACCATAAAAATCCTCGGCGAGGATATAAGGTCTCCTAGAACATTTCGAATATGATGCAGGAGGTTACAGATACGATATTATGCGGGGTGCATGTTTCGTAATGACCAAGGAAGTGAGCGTGGCATATTTCAAAGTACTGCCTTAGCATCTGACTGGAAGAAACCCAGCAAAAATCACAGGCGGTGCCTCGACATGGATCAGAACTGGTTACTGCGATTAGAAAGCAGACGATTTGGCAGCGCCATAGCTCAAGCGGTTAGTCGCTGGCTTCCCACCGCGGCGGCCCGGGTTCGATCCCGGGGCTCAAGTGGGATTTGTGGTGGATAAAGTGGCGTTGGGGGGGGGGTTTTTCCGAGGACTTCGGTTTCCCCTGTCAATCTTCATTCCACCAAATTCTCCATCATCATAACCACCCGGGGCAGGCTACAATAGGCCAATCAGTGGCCGCCGTGCCGAGTGGACCCAGCTGGACTCCATCCACCCACTAAGCGAATTAAAAAAATTAAGAAGACGATTTATCGCTAGGCAAAAGCGTAATATCATAGTAATAAAATCACAGTCGAATTAAAACTATAAGAGAAATATGATGTTAATAACCTGTGAGTGGTTCTCGGGAAAAGAAACATAAAATACACATCAAAAACAATTATTACAGTTGTACGCAGTTCCTACAAAAAATTCAAAATCCTGGCCTCAAAAGATAATACGTGATACATAAAGAAATAAAGGTATCCCCGTAACAGGCCGTGTAGGCCCACAGGGTTGCGAGACGTCGAGGCTCCCACATTTTCTAGACAATCGGCTCACAGATGACGGTGAGGTTATCAGCCTTAGGCGCCGGCCGCTCTTTACCCCCAGGAAGATTCCCGGTACTCATTTTTTAGAGACTGAGTCGACCCCAGGGACACAGTGCGGCTGGAAGGATAGGTACATTGAAAAAATCCAATGACCTGATCATGAATCAAACTCGCGACCTTCCGGCTTGCAGTATAGTGCCTCAATCAACTACGCTACCGCGTACTCAGACACCTTCATTCAACGCTTCTCTTAATGTTACAGTTTTACACTCGTTCTCAACAAACTCCGTGGTTTTAGTCTGCAAGCGAACTATACCGACTGAGCGACCGCCGCTTGTCGGCGAAGTTAGTTTCAACTTTAGCGGATAGATGGTGTCGCGTGGTCAGCGCAAGAAATTCCCACGGCCGTTAATTTCGGTTTATTTACAGACAAAGGTATACTTCTGTATATTTCAATCTCTAGCCATGCTACAACACGTAACTGCGCTACGTCTCTCTGACGAGACTACAACTAATATTCAAAACTGTAATTACTTGGTGCATCAACACTACCAAGACTCAGACTGAAAAGTGATAGCCGCTATCGCCCACTACGGCCAATAAATTTTACACATCCCTTCCGGGCAGAGTTCCTGATAAAAGCAACGCTGATATGGTTTACTGGTCAGACGTTCTATGTTAACGACTGTTTCCACGACTACAAAAGAAACTTTGAATAACGGACAATAAAACTTTGGGAAGCAGTCACCCTTCGTAGACTGCGTTAGTCAAGGAACTAGTTCGACGACCGATACACTCACTATCAGTTAGAGACATAAAGCAGGGAACGACATGGACGCAATTTATGTACAAATGTTATTTACTAGTTGCACTTCTCACCTGCCGTTGTGATCACGCAGTTCATGAGCGTCAAAACGTGTTACCTCCTTTATTTTGTACAGTTGTTGAACCCTCTCAAAATGTTCATACTTCTGACATAGTTTCTTCCGAAATTTACACACAAGAACGCAATTGGAATTGGAAGACGGGAATTCCTTTCGTGAATACTTTTGACTGTGAACCCGTCTATCTTGAGTACCAAATCACCTAAAACCAAATACAGATGTTTTACTGGGTTTATTTGGACGATGTACTTTAGACAGAGTGCAAATAAATATATGTCAAACGCTCTGTTTAAGCGCCAGGGCCTCTGAAATGAGGACGCCTTTACCTCTGCGGGTTACTGCTCCCTTGCTCCCCTGAGTTGACTCTTTCTCTGGGGGTACATGCAAAGCCTGGTGTGCGGGACTCCAGTGCAGACACAACATGATCTTGTGGCAAGAATTGCATTAACAGGTGGAACCACCCGGGAAATGCCAGGAACCTTTCAAACAGTTCAGAGTAATATGGCCAGGCGGTGCAGAACACGCAAAGAAGGCAGAGGCAATCATTACGAGCAACTATTATAATGTTAAACAAAGAAAACATCCCCTAAAACTTATGTATCCTATCGACAATTTTCAGCTTCTTAATCTTACACACAGTCGGCAAGACTCCTTGGACGGGGGATCAGGCCGTCGCAAGGTCGTTACCTACACACAGAGCAACACAAACACAATAAACACACACACACAACCATGCATTGAGTGTGATTCGAACCCACGACGCCAGGGTCCTAGCGAGCGAAGACAGTTCTTGCCTTAGGCCATCGGCCACCGTGATCGGCATTTCAATATCCCACCTTCCGATAAAGCTTAATAAAACTTGTCCTTCTGTGTTTACTTATTTATAACTGAAGAAGGCATGTGATTACATACATCCTTAGACGAAAGGGGCAAGGGCATGCTTCTGCTACGGCAGAGTTTCCTAGAGGGGTCCATACACGTACGTGTCTGGATCGCGAGTCGGACTCGGCTCGGGTTCCAACGAGCCGTATGGGCCCCTTAAGTTCATGGGCCGAGGAAAGATTCCAAGTATTCCGCCTTCATTCTCAGAGTCAAGTTCTTTTTGTTTATGCACAAATAAACATGTAATTTGAATGGCAAATCCATATTTTATTTTAAAATTCACGACTGTTTAATTCTGAACGGAAACAGGCAACACAGCCTAATCCATAAACGCAGAAGAAGAAAAAGAAGAAGACTGTTTAACTGCTGATTAAATTCCATTGTCATTCCATTCCATTAAAAGTTCTTAAAAATATTTCGTCCAATATTCAGGCGGACCGCTAAAGAAAATACATGCAGTAACTGGTCCGTGGTCCAAAAGAGTTTGGGAAGCCTTGCGCTCGAGGATGCAGATAATAGCAGTACATAACATTCCGTGCCGCATCCAGCCAACGGTGTCAAAGTCATACCACAGCATGCAACTCAGCCCAGACTTTACTCGTTTCACCCAAACTAAGCAGCGAGTAAATTAGCATGGGCAATTTCAAGTGTTTTCCAGCTGAACCATCACACACACATCGTATCACAGCAACCATCCCTAACTCAAGTTCCGCGAACCAGTTGAGAACAGTGTGTACCAGGATTAATTTTTAAAAGAATCATATAACGGTTCAATTACGACCGGCAATACATCAGACAAATTCACAATGTACTGTATGAAGATTTTTTTAATTGTGTACTCTCTTTTTTGTCCCAGCACAGAGGGCAACCCCGGAGCTGCTCCAATCCAATTAATACCTGAGTTCAGTTCGCTCGGCAAAACTTCACAACGCGAGGGTTCTTCGCCACACATATTCCAATATACCCTTCCCAATAACTAACCCGCTTGCTCTGTAGCAGGAGGAAAAAAAAAACTTTTTTGAGCGTCTGCATTCGCCCACCCAACTGGAAAACATTAGTGTTCTTTACTGCGGAGTGGCACAAGGCACAACCACGGGCACAGATTTCCCGACCAGCCATTCGGAACATATATATAAGGATTAATTCAGACTCGGTGTGTTACTCGGCTTTTCAGAAGGGGGGGGGGTCCTCAAAAGGACTTGACAAGTTCACGACACTCGGCATGAAAGTCGTGCTACTGAGGGTACCTGCACCACGCCTCTGGATACTCCGCAGTTAGTGGCAACAACAGCGGGTTTAAACGTATGATCTTGAAACTTATGCCGATACGTCAAGAGTTCTGGCTTCTCCGACGTTTCGGAGGAACTCGTTGCCTCCATAAGCCAATACATGTTCATCCGAAACGTCGGTTGACTTGCAGCTGGATACACGGTGTTATATCCCAGAAGACAGAACTATTGATAACCTCTGTGAGAACCTCAAATCCCGCATGAGTGAGCTGAAAAACACAGTATGCAACTCCTGCTTAGGTTCTTGTTTCTAAACCGCAAAACAGCAGCATGGCGACAGAGCGAGATATATTCCCTGATAACCAGGGCCCGGATTTTGATGACATGTCATCTTTTTTTCCTTGTATCCTATGCGATGCTCTTAAATATATAAATCTCAGATATGAGCTGCTGGTTACAGAAATGTAAATTTTATAGGTAATTTTTTTTACATTTTTAGGTTTAAGGTCATTTTTTCATTTTGGGGGTAATCTTTTGGTAAATTTTGGACTTTTAAGGGTATTTTTTGGCCATTTTAGGGAATATTTCTTCATATTTTTCTGAAATGTGAATAACATGGAAGCGAAGTGTTCTTTCTTTTCTCCTTTAGGTCATTTTTCTGGATTTTTTCGGTCATTTTTTTAAAATGTTCAGGTCATAAAAATCCGGGCCCTGCATATTAGATTTTTGGGTCATATTTTAGGCCATTTTTCTGGATTTTTCGGTCATTCTTTAAATATTTTCAGGTCATCAAAATCTGGGCCCTGCTGATAACTAATGAACTACTTTATCCCAGCATGCGAAACGTTGTCTGGTGAAAGGTGATAACAATACCTGCAAATGTTATACAGAGAGAGTGCACGTGCTTCGAAAAATATCAAGGCAAAAGACACGCCTAAAACCTTGAAGTCAAGTTTTAACAATTAACAAAAGTCAGTATTAACAAAGTCAAATTGAGCCTACGAGTATCTGTTAACATCTTGAATGATTCGACAAAAATTAGTCTGAAGTCTACAATTATAGCTCCGTCTACACGGCGTCTCGTCCCAGAATACAAGTACAGTAGAACTTGGTTATAACGTCATCAAAGGGACCTAAAAATAGTGTCGTTATAAACGAATGTCGTTGTAACCGAAATGGGCACTTCCACAGCAGCCTTATGTTAATCACGTAAATATCTACCAAAAACCGAGTTAAAATGTTGCATTTTTTAGTGAAATACGTAGTTAAGTACAGACTAACGTAACATTAACGTGGAATTGCCCAAATGTGTAATATCAAAGAAATATTACAGCCCTTTTCACTGACAATACACACAATATTTCACGAATCACTTTAACTTTCTCTTCAATGCTTAAAACTTTCCTTTTCATTGCCATGTTTTTGCTACTGCACTTCTCTGGGTTTAGGCAGGAACACTATAGGGTAAGTAGACAATGTGAGGTCCTGTTAGACGAGATTCTAGGAAAGGAATGCAGTTAACAACCTGCCGCGTCCTCTTGCACTATTCACGCAGTCCCACCCCACACCCTTGTTTTCGCATAAAACCCACGCTCCTCTTGCAGCCCGCGGTCGTATTCTTCCAGGACAGTCACGTCAGCAAGTAGAGAAAGTGAGGGTGGGCAGACACATCGAACTTTCCCACGATATCAGAGAAATTCAGGAATGAAAATGACGTTACATACGAGGTTGATGCATTTGTGCATGTCGTACTAAGCAAGGTATAAAAACAGTTGCTTTATGAGGAATTAGTTCGTACCATTGAATATTTGACGCAATAGACAAGGTTTCGCAGAAACCGATTTTGCTATAACCAAGTTTTACTGTGTTCTTCATAGTCACATCTGTGAGAACCTCAAATCCGTCAAGACCAAAGTTTATTATTATTATTATTATTATTATTATTATTATTATTATTATTATCAGTGAATGGGGCTGAGTCCAATTGGTACTGCAGCCATTGCTGCCCTATTGGCCTATTTTACGAGCTCCAGATGATAGATGATGGTGACTATGGAGCAACTGGTGGAATGAAGACTGTCAGAGGAAACCGAAGTACTCGGAGAAAATCTGCCTCAGTGCCACTTTGTGCACCACAAGTCCCACATGACCTTGACCTGGCCTCGAACCCGGTGACAAACCGCCTGAGCTTTGGCAAGGCGAAGGCCAATCTGACGTGAAAAATATTTCTGAGACTTTGAAGAGGTCAGCATGCTATCCCCGGGCAGTGAAGTTGGAACTGCTAATTCTGCCATTTATCCAAAAGGGTTCTTGACTCAACAATCATTATATCGGCGTTCACGGGTACCAAGAGGCACAAGGGAATGAGTTTGGTGTACGTAACTGGAGGCTTCGAAAGGTTACAAAACGTCCTCCAAAAATCACGGAATGCTCGCAGCGTGAAACCTTTTACGAGCTGAGCAATCAAAGCCGTGTTCAACAAACTGCAATAGCTTCACCTCTGGCTACATACATTCCTCCGGAATAAAGATGGTCGGAACGTTATACTCACTCTCCGCCCCAGTTCGGCACGAGCTAGCACAGTTGACTGAGGCGCTATGCTACAAGCCGGAAGGTCGCGGGGATTATTCCCGATGAGGTCATTGGATTTTTTCAATTTACTCAAACCTTCCATCCGCACTACGGCCCTGGGGTCGACTCAGCCTCTAAGAGAAATGAGTACCAGGAATCTTCGTGGGGTTAATGGGAGGCCAGTGTGTAAGGCTGACCTCACCGCCATCTGTGAGCCGATTGTCTAGAGAAAATGTGGGAGCCTCGACGTCTCACAACGATATGGGCCTTCAAGGCTTGTTACGTGGGTATACATATTCTCACGTTTGATGTTTATGTTTTTGTGAGTACGCTGAATAAGGTAACATCTTTATTGTAGTCAGAATTACTGTGTGTTGAAACTTTACACAGGTTGAATACTGTGACGCATATGGGGTCACAATACACGGGGTTCGCATTAGTAACTGGATTTATTACACACTCATACACTTAACTACTAGCACCTACAGCGCTATCGCTAACTGACACACACTCTGCAGTTCACTGTTCTCAGTCTGCTGTGTCATCAGCCGTTGCCTGGTGACGGACCCCAATAATGTCCTCTGCTTCCATAATCACGTTCTTACCGTCTGGCGAATTGTCTCATAACTAACTCATTGCTCCTACTGTCCTGCTTATAACATCTCGACACGGACCACACAGAAAACACCGTTCCTCTGTTATTTCCTATTGTTGCCGTGCAAACATGTTTGTTTACGAAGCCGCTACTCAGTAACTGCTTCTGTATATGTACATATATATTTTGCTTATTCCGCTGTCGTTGCTCAGCAACAGATCGACATACCAAAGTATCTTCTGGGATGTGACTAGTGACTAGTCTCGTGGAGGTTTATCCACATTTACGTAGAACATACCAACATTTAGAAAGAACATACTCTGGGATCGGTAAGTTCCTCCGAAATGTCGGCGTCCCAGAACTTATAATTATGCATGGTCACCTCAGAACTTCACACAGATTCTATCGACAATACGATTAATTTATTCCACACACGGTAAGAAAATATTGAAAGCGTTCAACAATTTATTTATTTTAACATCGAGAATAATCGTCAGGGGGTCCTTGAGCTACTCATGCTTAAAGAGAATAGAAAATTATACGGTGGCCTTGTTTCTTTACCCCTAATTAGTTTCCCCTTTCCTATCTTCCAACCACCCCATCTTCCTTCCACTTATTTCACGTACCGAGCCGAGGGGCAATTCTAAAATCTTATTTCGTCCGACATTACCATTCCAACAATGTTCTGAAAGGAATCGTAACTTATAACCAAGACGTATGTGAAAGTACTTTCCCACATTTGGGTCCATGCACGAAGTACAGAAGTCTCTGTCCTCTCCAAAGTTACCTGACGGATTAGGCGAAATCTGCTGCTGATATCTATTGTAAAAGTTGCTTTTATTTTCATTCCCTCCCCCCCCCCACCCGAGTTTTTCTCAAATTCAAACCCAAACTACCCCACTGCATCTGAACGGTCATGTGTTTCAGACTGACACATGAAGTGAGTTGCAAAGAAAGGGATAACATTGTGATTATAAAATATAAATCTATACGGATTTATAATTCCGATAACACAGTTCTGATATATTGGAATTCAAGCTTATATTTCACTTTAAAAATCAGAACTTTCGGCATAAAAGAAGATAGGACGATAATATTAAAAAAATAAATCGAAAACCCAGAAGAAAAAAATGCTATTAAAATTTCTGATAATATGCAAACATAAATCGAACTCTTGAAGGAAAGAATAGTTCTCTCTTCTGGGATATAACGCCGTGTAGTCTGGTAAAAGCCTCTGTCTGCTGCCTGCTTCATGCTGATTTCTTGAGTAGCTTAGTCTTCAGCTCTGAAGATGGAGATGTTCAAACGAAACGTTGACTGAAAAAATCCACGAATATATGAGGTTACAATTTACAAGAAGCAATACCAAAGTAACAAGTGCTTTATGGAAGAAGTTCTGGAGAGAATTTACGAGGCGAACAGGAACATAAAGTACGAGTACATAACTCAGATTTATTTCTGACCACAATTCCCAGCAGTACCGGTTCCAATTACTCCTCTACTGTTAGGCACAATCTCACGGTTTCGCAGCATCACCATGTTCGAATTCGTTTTTCATTTATAATGTCTTCATATAGAGCTTCAACGGCCCATTTCTTACCACGATCAAGCAGGAAACTCTACAAGGGCTTCACGGGGTCACCATGTTGTTATTTTATATCGTATAAAACTTGCATAATTACAGTTTAATACTTCTAAATCCTACCATCACACAAAAAAATGCTATGACCCCATGTTCAATAGCGCTAGTGTCGCTGATACACTGAAGCTAATGGCAGACAGAAACATACATCCGGCAGCTCACACACGATGACACGGACATGTTCAGTATCTTGCCTAAACACAAGAGGAAACGGTGATTACGCCTTGGTTTCGTTAAAAATAACGGAAAGAGATCAAGGACATAATTGTCTGAAATGCCTCAACACGCCATGTTATAGCATCTTAACAATTTTACCGGGAAAATGCATTTGAATCCAGCACCGATGGAGGAAGGAGAAACAATACGGCTTCTTCGGCAGCACATTCACGATTCGGCATCCAGGCAGTATTACTAACAGGCTTCATTTGGCACTAACAAACGAAAACAAAGAAGAGACCCACATACTTGTTACGACCTGTACAAAACCGACAAGCAATAAAATTATCCGAAACCCAACACCGCTATTATATGTAGACAGCACTTCTTTTCATTTTAATGTCGCGAAGAAATGCCTAGCAAATGCATGACATCGACATCTAACCAAAGTGCAGAGCCACGTATAACTTGTAAAGAAAAGTATGCTGAAACAAAGACATAAGTAGACACTCCCAGCAGAGATCTCTACTGGAGAAGCCTGCAACTAATTTTAAAGCTTTCTTATATGATTAATATCCTCTATTGTCCAATACCATAAAATGCCGTTATCCCTAATTAGACGCCCAAGTTCGAATGAAAATTTAAACGCTATCGAATTGGCTAAACCGAACGTCAGTCCCTACCTCAGAACAGCTAGGTCTTCTGTCCATGCAACCACACCACCTCCTCAGCCCTTATGTTCCTCTGGTACAGAATTAAAGGTAAAGGTAAACCTATTCCTGTAATAGGCCGTGGAGGTTCCCACATGTTTCAGAAAATAAGCTAACAGATGGCAGTCATGTTGTCAGCCTTACCCGCCGGCCGCGCTTTACTCCCCAGAAAAATTATTTAATTAAATTCTGGTAGTCATTTCTTTTAGAGGCTGAGTCGACCCTAGGGCCATAGTGCGGTTGGAAGGATTAGGTCAAATTAAAAAAGCAATTACCTCATTGGGAACCGAGTCCGCGACCTTCTGGCTTGCAACATAGTGCCTCGCTACCGCCTTTAAACAATTTAACAATATTTTGTACCGATTTTGTGATTGTATTTGTTTTTCTTTAAGGTCAAATACTGATATCTAAATTATCACTTATTTCACCTACCGACGTACTTTAGACGGGCGCATGTGTGGTTAAGGCTTAGAGCAGAGGCAGCTGTCACACAACGTGTTTTCCCACTCAGAGAGAGAGAGAGCGAGAGAGGAAGAAAAAGAAACGAAGAGGTAACAAAGAAGGAAGAATTAAGGGTCAGACGTAAGAACCAAACTCGCACAAAAAAAATCATATGCAGCATACTATCTTGAAACGTGTTTCGAAAGGTTCGTTTTTCATAAAAACAAAACACACAAGGAAGGAAGAGCATATTTTTGACTTCGCTAGTAACTGTGGCCGGGGGGTGGGGGGGTGGGGCTGGGTTGAGCAACTAAACGGGACGTGATTGTGGGGCAGACCTAGGAACGTCAGGATTCCAACACGCACGTGATGGCCAGAGGCCACCAACAGTACATTACAATACTCACGGCGCAGACTCCACTTCGAGAAACAATGATACAACGGCTTACAAAACACCAGTCATAAAAACAATAAAAAACATGAAATTAAAAATTTAATCAAACGGAAATAAAAGTAAACAATCGTATGTACTCCCACACATACACAAGCACACTGAATGTGCTACACAATACACACCTAGACTACGATTCAAAAATTACTTTTTTTTCCCCCTGTAACGTGAATCAGATGTACGCTTATGAGTAAAAGCAGGAATTGAAACAGCTCTAACAGAATTACAATATTCTCAATACTGGTCAAAAGGCTGACATTTCATAGCAACCTTACGTTACGGCTGCCACTAATTTGTAGGCCCACAGAAAATAGCGTCTACATTCAAGGAAAAATAATCAAGTACAGTCTTTCTAGGACTTTAGGTCCTCACACCGGTGGTTATTAGGAGTCTGTGCAACTACATAAACTTTGTAAGGGCTACGCTCAGATCCGCTCTAAAACACAGAAATGCAGCAAATAGCCAACAGATCGCATACAACAAAATTGTATTTATAAACTACACCACAACATAGCGGGAAATACCATACATACCGTCATATGTCTGCTGAAGTTCGCACGCGACCTAACACAACTTTTAGCTGGAAATTTTAAAAACAAATTGTTACGGTTATGTTTTATTTTATTCTATGTCATTTATATTATATATCATTTAACACGGCATTCGTTTTTTGTAATTTTTTACCTTTTGAAATATTGTGAACATATTGCAAAGATATATTTGCTACAGCACACAAATCTGTTAATAAATTCGGATCCGTATTCTACCCAACGTGTTTAATTACTTGAGATATGTTCATTTAAGGCCCGATGATGACCGAATTGTGGTCGAAACATGTAGCATTGCTATATTTGTAGTAAATAAGCAAAATGTATACTAACATCTACTATCTCCACTACTACACCACTCGTGTTGTGCTGACGTCAGTTTCTTGCCTGGCTTATTCTCTGGTCCTGAAGATAGAAGCGACACATTCCTCCGAAACCAGCGTGAAAGCACCTTGCTTGCCACATGTTTGCGCGCTGGTTTAGTCTTCGACCCAGAATATGGAAGCGAAATGTTCTCCGAAACGTCGGTTGAGTTTCAGCGGACTACACGGCGGTATATACCAGCAGATACTTTATTCCTGTTTGGCTGTACAAATTGCAATGTAACAGGACGAATAGCGAAGCCTCGCCTGACGGTCTGACAGAGCAACCAGAAATGCGATATACGCAACAATGTCGCTAAAACTGCAGACGACCGGGCGGACTGAGGCAGCTGTAACGCTCTATCCTCGACTCGGCATGTGCTTGGATCGAATCTTGGGGCCAGGACACGAAGTTTTTCGTCGTTTTCCCCAGTCCACCCAGGCAAATTCCAAGGCATTTGATCCATTTGTTCACAAACTGCTTACTTCTGAATCATTTCCATTTCATCATCCAACCACTCGACAGTACACACGAGTATTAACCGCCACAGACGGGGTCACAAAATGACGCCAAGGCGGCGAGGGGAACAAGAAATGCGGAGCTTGCAATCTAATAAAATATCTATAACATGCATTCAAATGGTTCTGTTATCTAAGTATATAACTACCAGCTTTTTCTTTTTATAGTTTCTTGCGACTTGCGACGGGCCGATCACTCGCCCAAGGAGTCCTACCGTCTGTGAAAAATGATTACGGAACTGAATAAGAGGCCTGGGCTCTGAATGGGCTCGAAGTGCCATTGAAAACACAGCGGAGTGTGAAGTGAGGTTATGTGCATGTGTAAGGACGCTTAAAAGGTTGCGTTACGTGAACTAAAGGCCACGCCATAGCTCAAGCGGTTAGTCGCTGGCTTCCCACCGCGACGGCACGGGTTCGATCCCGAGTCTGGTCAAGTGGGATTTGTGGTGGACAAAGTGGCACTGGGGCAGGTTTTCTCCGAGTACTTCGGTTTCCCCTGCCAATCTTCATTCCACAAATTGATGCACAATCACCCTCACCTATCATCTGCGGCTGGTACAATAGGCCAGAAGTGGCCGCAGTACAAGGAACTTAGTCCCACCCCACTAGCAATAAAAACAACAACAAAAAATTACGTGAAGTAAACACGGAGCTCGCCGGTCACGGCAGCCGAGCGGTCTAAGGCATGAACTGTCTTCGCTGGCTCGGAAGCCGAGATCGTGGGCGCGAATCTCACTGAGGGCATGGATGTTTAGTTTGTGTGTGTGTGCGTTTTTCTGTGTTTGTGTACAGGTAGAGGCCTTGCGACGAGCTGATCACCCGCCCATGGAGTCCTACCGAATGTCTTGAAGCTCTAGAAAAACCGAAGTGAACGGAGAAGTTCATGGAGGTAGGCCTACGCCCACTGGGGCTGTAGTGCCAAGGAAAAAAAAAACACGGAGCTCAGAAAAATGGTATTTCCGAGAAGGATCTGAAAGCGGCTGCTTAAAGCAATAAAATCATTTATAGCCTGTTGAAAACATTTCTTCAGGGCACGTCATAACTTGATCAGGTGCGCTTACAGAAGAAAATTCCTGTTTGTTTAACAAGATATCGTTATGGTGATTTGTGCTTCCACTGTATATTAAAAAAAAAATCACGTAACTTTCTAATCATGACGTAACACTCTGTGTCACCATCTGACAATGACGCACCCCCCCCCCCAAGATATTTAGGACACCAGCCCCAGAAGATAGGTAAGGGTGATTGTGGAGCAATTGGTGGAATGACGATTGGCACAGAAACCGAAGTACTCGGAGAAAACCTGCCCCACCGCCACTTTGTCCACCACAAATCCTACTTGACCAGACCCGGGATCGAACCCGGCCGCCGCGGTGGCAAGCCAGCGACTAAGCGCCTGAGCTATGGTACGGCCTATATATCTACTATCATCATCATCATCATCATCATCAGTAATCTGTCAGGCGACAGGTCCACAGTCTCTTCCAAAACAATTCCTCCACTTAATGCGATTTATAACTTTCTCCTTCAAATGACAGTATCCTCTTCTGTCCCCAAGGTCACCCAGCATCTTCTTACGTCTTCTTGTCACTTCTATCAGCCCCTCTATCTTTCCTTCAATAACTTCTTTTAGAAGGCAGTTTCTGCGTAAAACATGACCAATCCAATTAGCCTTCCGTTTTCTTATTTCGTGTAGGATATTCCTCTGCTCACTGACTCTAAATAACACTTCTTCATTTCTCACATAATTATGTGAGAAATGAAGAAGTGTTAATCACTTATAATCGGTCCAACTGATTTTCTCCATCCTTCTCCAACACCACATTTAGAAACTTTCCAGATGTTTCTGATCTACTGCCCTAAGTGTTCATGTTTCAGCCCCATACAGAGCTATGCTCAAAATGTAGCATTTCACTAGTTTCTTCCTCAAATTTAAGTCCAAACTTTATGTGCTTCCAAAATTAACCACCCATCCAAAGAGCTTGAGATATATGCTCTTTAGACATTAAATTTTAATTTTATGGACTACTAAAGCAGACCTACGTCATTCCTGTTACTGTCACGTGACAAAGAAATCACGCAATCGCTTGACGGACATAAAATATCATGGGATTTAATGACCACTATTAAGAGACAACAGTTACTGGCTGGTGCAACATTAAAAAGTGCACCATGCGTCGTGGCGTAACGGACAGCATCCATGTGTCAAATCACACAGATTTCCGGGGGTTCTACTCTGAGCATGGGGCACAGCTATCCTGAGTACCTCCGTCTTTCTCCTAACGCCCTCTTATATAAATCCCAGTACAGTAAACCCTCGCTAATCCGATTACAGTTAATCAGGATATCGGATAATCCGGATTTAAATATGAAAAAAAATCTGTTCACAGCTGAATACATACTTTAAAGAAATATGGCTTTTTGGAAAGCAGATACGTCAACTGTCTGTTCAGGAAAAAAAAAACCTTGACAGTTTCATCAAATCTGCGTCATTGCGTTCAAAAACATGTCACATTTTTTAGTCTTCTATCGATGAATAAATGTATTGTCTTTTTATGGTTTTTAAATAAAGTGTTATATTTTGATCAGGACTACTTATATCAATAAATTTTCTAAGTTTTTGTTGTCTTCTAGGGCTATGTTTTGCTTCAATAATCCGGATTATGGCCGGATGACCTCTTCTCCCCCTTAATTATTCCGGATTAGCGACGTTTTACTGTACAGCAGAGGAGTAAGGCTTTCTACGTTCAAAAAACGTAACTTCTAAGGGAGTAAGACGTTTCGCATAAATACATTGTCCCCATCTGCAGTGCTGAAAAACAATCGAAGCAAAAAACCAGAAGTACGGGGATGTGAGTTTCCTCCGAAACGTCGGGCTTTCTCTGAACTACACATCCCAGAACACCGTACACTTCATAGTCACTGCTTTTATAACCCCAAATCCAACACAGCCACGAAATCTTGCGATCAATTCCTATCAATCATAACTACCATGCATTAAGGCCGCACTTCACAGAGACTCGGTGAAGAGATCAACACACGGCACAACTAAACTTACATCTTCAACGACGTCCACTGGACACAGCAATTTATCAAGCACCTATTCTACAAAAAATTGTGTGTGCGCGCGAGCGTACCTTTGTATGGGGCTTGTATATACGTCTAGCCATAAGCAGGTTTCCCTATTCTTTCTTAATAAGTGATATAGTATTTGAATGTGTAAACAAACAAAAATACTCCGTGGCTTTAATCCGCAAGCGAACTATACCGACCGAGCAACCGCCTCTTGTAGGCGAAGTCAGTGCCAATTTTTGCGGATAGAGGGTGTCACGTGGTCAGCGCAACGGATCCCCACGGGCGTTAATCTCGGTATTCTAGACCCGAGCCGCTATTTCCTTGAAATATTTCCTTAATTATCCTCACGAGGCTGAGTGGACCCCGTTCCAGACCCACTAGTTCTAAGAAAATCTGGTAGCGTTGGGAATCCTGGATCCGTAGCCAGGAACTCAGACTACTTACTCACAGAGGCGGTCAGCCCGCTTCATATAAAGAGCATAAATGGAACATAAAACGACGCACATTTCTTCATGCTTTCACACATCAGAGAAACCACAGACAATAAAATAATCATCCAGTGAGCATAACATAGGCATTATCGTTTCCGAAAAGCGGTATCATAATGTCTGACCCTTTTGACTGTTAGCCAACATGTGCAGGTTTTTTTTTTTAATTCGCTTAGTGGGGGGTGGAGTCCAACTGGGTCCACTCGGCACGGCGGCCACTGACTGGCCTGCCCCGGGTGATTATGATGATGGAGAATTTGGTGGAATGAAAATTGGCAGGGGAAACCGAAATACTCTGAGAAAACCCGCCCCAGCGCCACTTTGAACACCACAAATCCCACTTGACTAGACTCGGGATCGAACCCGGGCCGCCGCGGTGGGAAGCCAGCGATTAACCGCTTTAGCTATGGCGCGGCCCAACATGTGCAGGTTACCGTCATGAGCTGAACATATAGTCCACTCTAGCATGAACTCAACTATCCTGAGTCAGTCTCCTCACCCCACACCCCTCACACCATTCCTTTTATGTAACAGAACACAATTCCATGGACAGTGGTATAATATTATACCTGCCTAACTCCTTGTTCTTGCTTCGGGCTTTATGGAACGAAAAGCGAGAGCCACAAGGACACTTAAAGAGGAAGTGTACGAAAGTATATACGTTTCAGGGTCCAACCAATACATTTATTAACTTCCTGCATTTTGATGGACTTCATATGAGACAGAGGGAGAATGAACTACTAATGTATAAATCATATGAAAGTCATAAGGACGGGTATGAGTGCCCCTTTTGCAACTAATTCCCTTTTTCTTGTGCCAAGGAAACAGAAATCCTGTCCTCTTTCACACGACTAACGAACTCCATGGAGTAGAGCCCTTCTTGAGTAACCGCCAAGAATTTCCCAACATTTTAGGGAACCTGAAGTTTCATTACCGTGTTCACAAGAGCCCTCCACTGGTCCCTATCCTGCGCCAGATCTATCCAATCCATCCCATCCCATCCTATCTCTCTAAGATCCATTCTAATATTGTCCACCGACCTACGCTTTGGTTGTCCCTGCGGTCTCTTTCCTTCCGGCTTTCCCACCAATATTCTACATACATTCAAAATAAACCAGTAAAACCCCCTTCCCATTCCTCTAAGATGAATATTAATATTATCCTCCCATCTATGTCTAAGTCCTCCTAGTGGTCTCTTGCCTTCTATACATATGCATGTATGACTGTAATAACTCTCTCCTGCAATTGCTTTTGCATTAGGGAAATACGAATAAAGTCCCTCTTGTTTATATACTGCCGCCCGGCCTAAGCGCGCCTCTTATCATACCTGGAACGTTCAGGAAACCGATCGGCTGACGAGGTAGCCCGAGATCGCCGGCGACCACTATTAAGATTCCTCGCTACAAGTGACGCGCCTGTCAACCGAGTAGATGGCAAGAGAGTTAGTTAACCTGTCTTCAGCTCAGTGCAGCGAAGTTCAGTACAGTCCAGAGCAGGTCATCTTCTGAAGCAAGGAGTGAACAGAGACTGATCTCAAGAGCACAAGTGGTCACGGATGGTGGCGCACTAACACCTCCATAACACATATACGTTACGCTTATATGGGCATATTTAAACATGTATATATGGATGTAGCAGGGGTACGCGATAGCGTAGTTGGTTGGGGCACCATGCTACAAGCCAGAAGGTCGCGGGTTCGATCCTGGATGTGGTCACTGAATTTTTTCAACTTACCTAATCCTTTCAGGCGCACTATGACCGTGGGGTCGACTCAGCCTCTAATAGAAATGAGTACCGGGAATCTTCCTGGGGGGTAAAGGGCGGCCGGATCATAAGGCTGGCAACCTTATCGCCATCTGTGAGCTGATTGTCTAGAAAATTTGGGAGCGTCTGCGTCTCACAACCCCTTGGGCCTTCACGGCCTGACACAGGAATAGCTTTACCTTTTTATAGGAATGTAAATAGTGAAAGCTGTCTCGGGGTTGGTAACACGCTTATCTGTGAAGTTCCTATATAGGAAGTCCTTTCTTTTAAGCAAGATGTTTAACGACACACGGTCTAGAAAACCGAACTTAACGACCGTGGGGATCCGTTACGCTGACCACACGACACCCTGTATCCGCAAAAGTTGGCACTAACACAACACACAGCACATTGGAAACATCTAACCATAAGCCATACAACCTCAAGCTGACATCTCCCATCTTCGGGATGAATTAACAAGGAGGAGCTTAACATTTTACATCAAATGTTTTAAATTTTTAAATATTTTAACATTGGCGTTTTAACTTGGGGGCAGTTTCGGATGGAATGTGAGAATTGATAGTGCATTCAACAATCCTAGCAAATGTTGTGCTTTACACGTCGACATATTGTAGCAGCGTCCACGCAGCAAACATAACNCACAACCCCTTGGGCCTTCACGGCCCGATACAGGAATAGCTTTACCTTTTTACAGGAATGTAAATAGTGAAAGCTGTCTCGGGGTTGGTAACACGCTTATCTGTGAAGTTCCTATATAGGAAGTCCTTTCTTTTAAGCAAGATGTTTAACGACACACGGTCTAGAAAACCGAACTTAACGACCGTGGGGATCCGTTACGCTGACCACACGACACCCTGTATCCGCAAAAGTTGGCACTAACACAACACACAGCACATTGNTGTTCTCTTGCGGACTAAAGCCACAGTTTCTTTTATTTGACGACACAGTCCGCATAGACTAGAACGTGTCGACTGTAGGCGTAATCAGAACTGGCAGGAAAACCCAAAGCACTACAAGAAAACCAGCTGTTCTGCCACACTGTACACCACAAATCCCACATGACATGGGATCGAACCGAGACCTCCTTGTACACATAAGCTGTTCGGTGACTCAAGATAGTCCGGGAATTTAATGGAACAGAAGGGTCCATTGCTGTTAACGACAGCCCGCCACTGGTCCCCACACTAAGCTTCATGAATATAAATTATCCCAATCTAATTTCTTTAACATCAACATTAATGTTATCCTATCAATGCCTATGTCTTCCAAGTGGTATATTTCCTCCAAATTCACTACCAAAAGCTTATATGCATTTCTTTTGCTTCCGTTCGTGTCGCGTTCCCTTCCCGTCTCAGCCTTCATTTTGCCACCCTAGAATCTGGTGGAGTACAAATTAAGGAGTTCCTCGTGCAGTGCTCCTCATCCCCCCCCCTTTCTTCCCCTCTCCTAGGTCCAAATATAAATACTTTGCCCAGCACCCTGTTCTCAAACACCCTCAGTCTATTTTCTTCCCTTAAAGTGAGAGACCAAGTTTCGCACCCACGCACATTACTTTAAAGAGGAATGTAGTTTCCCAAAATAGACTTGTGGCACCCAGCTGAGAGTTGGAAGTGCAGTAACACCGTGTTTCTGTTTATTCTTACCCTGATGTGTTCAAGGTTTACAGTGTCCTCCACAGTACGTGAAATGACTCTGTATAGGCTGGGCTACACAGAGCGCTACGCTATGTTCGCTACGCACGCTACGTACGCTGTGTACACTCTGCGACGCAGCTAACATAGGGAACATAGCGTACGTAGCGTACGGAAGTCTGTGTGGCCAGTCACATTGGCAATAAAGGGAGATATTTTTCTGTTTGTATAGCGAACATAAGCGTACGTAGCGCTGTGTGTGGCCGAACCTTAAATCTATCAAGTGTCCCAAAATACATCTGCAATGAAATTGTACATAGTAACCTAACAATGAGCCGGTCACGGTAGCCGAGCGGTCTAAGGTATGTACTGTCTTCGCTCGCTTGGAAACCGAGATCGTTGGTTCAAATTCCACTCAGGGCATGGATGTATAGTTTGTGTGTGTGCGTTTTTCTGTGTTTGTGTACAGGTAGAGGCATTTCGACGAGCTGATCAACCGCCCAAGGAGTCATATCGAATGTGTAAGATCTAGAAAACCCGAAGTGAACGGAGAAATTCATGGACGTAGGCCTAGGCCCACTGGGCTCTAGTGCCAAGGAAAAAAAAAACTAACAATGAAGAGGCAATTATTAACTGCCAATCACGAAGAGAGCTCAATGCTGTAATACAAAGATCCCCTCCGGTCTACAACAGATGGTTCGCGGAACGCCTGTGGGCCAAGAACTGACCTATTGCCAAAGCAGCATGGATAGGTTCGTCAGGGCAACTGAGGGGCCGCCCTTGACGCTGGATGCCCATAGAATTGTTTCCACTTAAACTGCTTAAGAGAATTACATTATTAAAAAGGCAAAAAAGATAGTTGTCTCTGTACTTAACTAAGCACTACGCCATGAAGGAGTATAGGGGAGTGAAGAGCATTATAAAAAAAAAAACTCCGTGACCTGTAACCCGAAAGCGAACTATACCGACCGAACGACTGCCGCTTGTCATCGAAGTTAGCGCCAACTTTAGTGGATAGGTGTAACGTGGTCAGTGCAACGAATCCCCACGGGCGTTAATCTCGGTTTTCTAGACCGGAGCCGTTATTTCTTTGAAACAGCTCCTCAATTATCCTCACGAGACTGAGCGGACCCCGTTACAGACTCACTAATTCTCAGAAAATCTGGTAGCCTCGGGACCTCTGGATCTGTTGCCAGGAACTCTGACCACTAGAGCACAGAGGCTGTCTTAGGAAGTTCAAATTTAAAACGAGAAATACAAACAACATTTCAGACGCAAACCCTGAAGGGAAAACACTAACTGGGACACCCAGACGTTGAGGGGACCTGACAGACTGAAAAGACTCGATTCAGCTCCTGTGGCCCATCCTCTGACTTTCTGGCCTAAACACCAGTTGTCGACACTGCACTATTTCTTTGTAATACAAAATGTTTATTTTTTGTCACGATATTCTGTTTTTTTCTTAAGCCTCTGAAACGGAGGAACACTTCTTGGGCTGACCGCACTAGCTCGGCCGGTGGCATGTTTACTTACACTGCATGTGGCAGCCGTTCGATTTCCAGTGAAGTGTCCTATTTTTATCACCATCAATGATTTTGAAAACAATAAAATTTAATTTGTTTTTATTGTTAACTCTTTGCATGCATTGATTTTCTTTCTTCCTCTAACCATATTTTGCAACGAGGGGAGTGCACGGAACGTAAAAACACACCAATATTTTACAACAGAACCTATACAGCATGTGCATCATCAGACAAGGGAGACGTTCTTGCACAATTGGCTGAATGCCCATAGAATTGTTCCCACATTAATTGCTTGGGAGAATAACATTATTAAAAAGGCAGAAAAACGTAAAGTTTACCCTGTACTTAAGTAAACACTACACCATGAAGGCGTATAGGGTAGTGAACAGCAGTCCTCGTAAACGCAATTAAAACACGAAGTTTGGGTGAGCGTTTGAAGAAACAGTTTTAAAGCTGACGAATTATTGAAAAAAAAATTAACAGTAATCCTACCACACGAACACGTGTATGTGATAAATGCAGACCAAACAGTATGCGAATACCGTGTAAACGTCAGACGAACACACCATACAGAAGAAGAAAACAAGAGAAGTTCTAGTATGACGAACATACCTCACAGAACAAGAACAGTCTGAGGCATGTACTGTCTTCGCTCGCTAGGAAACCGGGATCGTGGGTTCGAATCCCACACAAAGCATAGATGTTTGGCGTGTGTATGTGTTTATTCTGTTTGTGTTGTTCTGTGTTTAGGTAGTGGCCTTGCGATGAGCTGATCACCCGTCCAAGGAGTCCTATCGTCTGTAAAATGATCATGAAACTGAAAAATAAGAGGCCAGGGCCCAAGGGGGCTGCAGAGTAAGTGAAAAAAAAAAACTGCCACAGAATCAGCAGATGTTTTCTTCACTTACTCTGCAGCATACATATTAACTTCTTTTGAATACTGTAACAGACCTGTAAAAGGTAATGGTGTCCCTGCGCTTAACTAATTAAGCACTACGCCATGGAGGCGTATGGGCGAGTGGATATATAGATCCACATTTTCTTGACCTCGGCACTAGTTGGAGGTGAGTCAGCTTCACGTCTCTGTCGCTTTACCCCAAGGCAAAGAGGCCCCGCTATCCATTGGATAGGAGGTTGGGTGGATCCCATAGCCGGTCTGAACGACTTTCATAACAGAAAATTTTTGAGCCTATCGGGACCAGAACACTGACTCCTCGGTATTCCAAGCTGTAGCCAGTCGCTATACCGACTATGCTATCAGACCTGTATATGAAGAAAACAAAGTTTGCGCTAATGCTCGGTTCCTGGAAAGTATGGAAAAACCCAACGCTTTACGGAGAAACATTGTTCAATTAAAGTGATTATCTATTCACCGAAAATAATCCCGCCGAAATCCACACTACTATGTCAGCCTTGTGATGTGTGTTTGTAGAGACCAGCAAAAAATAAACACACGGCGAAAGAATTCAAAATTACCCAGTTACAACAGCACCTAATCGCGAACTATCTACGAAGCAGGAACACTGGATAAAAATACACGTATTCATCTAACTCCCTGGACCTGAGTCCTTTGGAAACTGCCAGTCGCTCAGCTACAAGAGAAAATCTCGACATTTTATGGAACCCGAAGGTTAATTTCCTTGTTCACAAGAGCCAGGCGAATCCAGTCCAAACCACCCCATCCTATTCCTTTAAGATCCATTTTAATATTGTCCTCGTATCAACGCCTAGGTCTTCCTGGTCTGTTAGATACTGCGTATGCTTACTTATTGTAAAACACTATTATGTTTCTCTGCCATGAACTCTGCTTTTTGTTTTTAAGTTTCTTGGGGTGGGGTGAGACTGAGTACTCGGAGAAAACCTGCCCCAGCGTCATTTTGCTTACCAGTAGGATCAAGAATTTTCTCTTCTCCACGTCATCCAGACCGGCCCTAAGGTTCAACCAACCTCCTATCCAAAGGAAACCGGGGGTAAAGCGGTCGGGGCGTGAAGCTGACCACTCCCCTCCAGCTAATGATGAGGTCAAGAAAATATGGATCTATACATCCAGTCGCCCATACACCTTCATGGCGCAGTGCTTAATTAGTTAAGCAAATGGACAACTTTACCTTCATCTTTACAATTTGCTGACTGTACATGTACAGATTGTAAATAAATTGGGAATTCAAAACAAAATGTATTATGAACAACCAGCTGAGTGTAGATATCTAATATTTTGGCTAGGAAGTCGGAGAAGGGCCCACTACCTCAGGACTGCAGAACTAAGCCGAATCGGGGGGGTTTCGATTGGCCAGGTACCCTTTCTGGTGAAACGGATGTGAGGGTCAGGCAAGGGTCCAGCCATGGGATCTTCTCAAGACGGTAATGGATTTTGGGGTTTCATAAGGGGCAACGAATTATATGGCAAGTTCGATGGCCCATCACGACTCAACAATCACCCAGCCCCTCGATGTTCGTTAGTTGGTTATTTGAGTTGTACAAATATTAATGCTTAAGCAGATTCATTCCTTTAAATAACTTCGGATTAGAAAATAAGGCCAGAATTTCATGTCTTGTCGGTTATAAAAACTTCTTATTGTACGATCTGATAACAGTGAAATTTGCCTGCCTTTCAAATAGAAATAATGAGAACGCTCAAGGAATCCTACAATGAGAGGCGCTTAAGGTTCGGCCACACAGAGCGCTACGCTATGTTCGCTAAGTACGCTACGTACGCTGTGTACACTCTGCGACGCAGGTAACATAAGGAACACAGCGTACATAGCGTACGGAAGTCTGTGTGGCCAGTCACATTGGCAATAAAGGGAGATATTTTTCTGTTCGTATAGCGAACATAGCGTACGTAGCGCTCTGTGTCGCCAAACCTTTAGAACTCTCAGCATATTCTAAGTAAACGCTGTCAGTTAGCTTCACCAAACAATGCAGCGAAATTAAATTCACCTTATAATTTTTGGTTTTCAGGTGAAAAGTTCATAATGAAGAGCTTCATAACTTGGACACTTCGGCAAATAAACTTAGAACGAGCAAGTTAATAAGGATAAAAGTAAAAAGTAAACTTATCCCTGTACCAGCCCGTGAATGCCCATAGCGTTGTGAGACGTTGACGTTCCCATATTTTCTAGACAATCGGCTCACAGACGGCGGTGACGTTGTTAGCCTTCTGCGCCGGCCGCCCTTTACTCCCCAGGAAGATTCCTGGTATTCATTTCTGTTAGTGGCTGAGTCGACACTAGGGCCATAGTGCGGCTGGAAGGATTAGGTCAATTGAAAAAGAAATGCAATAACCTCATCAGGACTTGAACCCGCGACCGTCCAGCTTGTAGCATAGTGCCTCAACCAACTACGCTACCGCGTACCCCGTTACACGGATAGCTTTACTTTTTTTTTTTTACTATGAGATATTTGGGGGTCTGACCTCTAGACTGCACAGGGCCACATCCAAGAACACAAGACTCTTTAAAGCATATAACTGCTTCTCACACCAAGTGTCCTTTGTACTAATTATATGAACACTAATTAAAACTCTGCCATAAATCTTTCTCTTCATCCGTAGGCCTAATCCCCATTCCATTCAAAGGAGACAAATCAAATCCCATGCGTCTGTACTGCAGGAAAATGCGGCAGTTAACGTCCGAGTTAAAATAACGAGGGGTAGGGAAAAGTCTGTTTATCAATTTATATTTCAAATCCAATTAAGAAACAAATCAACTGACGTTACCAAACACTGTAAATGAAAAAAAAAATGCTGTTTATTTTTAATGCCATTCAATTCCTCGTTCCAATCGAATTCGGGAACGTATGGCGGGCATATTGCTTATAGCATCCCCTGATGCGTGGACCAAAACGTATTAACGTGTTTTAATCGTTACGTTGCACAAGATATTTGTCAATATAACGCTGTGCATGTAGAGGCGGCATGTCTGTCCAAGTCTAACATTAAGTTAACACAATAACAGCGCCCATTTGGGGCTAATATTGTGATTAAACAAGGTACATAAAATGTATACAAAAGTATGCAACCTACACAAGAATATTCTGTATTTAAAACAAAGTAGACATTATCGTATCAACATTTGTTTTTATTGACGCTACATATTTCGAACCTTACACTGGGTCATCATCAGGCGTGCAATGATACCAGACTCAGTTGCTGGATTGCATCTATTTCCATCTAATTCTTCAATAAGGATCATTACTGTGCACTTGGCAGTTTCTAAATGCATAAATTGAATCTTTCAGTTAAAATTATAAGTACTGGGATAATAAAAATAAAAAAAGAATTGTGGCTAAAGATCAAAACATGAAAATTAAAATGGAAATGAAGTGTTCTGAGATAAATTTCCTTAAAACTTTGTGACCGCTACGTGTTGACGTCATTTTCTGGTGGTAGAAGAGACTATAGTGTGGGGCGCATGCGTATCGGGATCTTCTCGCATGAGTTAGGTCACGTGGTCTTCACCTCACTCTCGCCTTGTGTAGCTTACGCTCGTTATTCTGTATGTCACCCAAACAGGTTGTTTATTTGGAGTGATGTATATCAGATTTACTTATGATGATATGTGTACGGTCTGCTCCTTGTGTTGATGTCGCACTGTTGCAACGGTTCCGTGTAGACTATTTGTTTGGGGGATTCACCGCACAGAGCCTTCGATGAGTAAATTCCACACCTCACGCACATAACCAGGTGCAGAATACATACATATATATACATTATTTTTAAATTAATGATGAGGTCACTGGATTTTTTCAGTTGACCTAATCCTTCCAGCCGCACTATGACCCTGGGGTCGATTCAGTCTCTAACAGAAATGAGTACCAGGAATCTTCCTGGGGGGTAAAGAGCGTCCGGCGCGTAAGGCTTACAAACCTTAGGCGGCCCATACACGTTCGCGTCTGGCTCGCGAGTCCGACTCGGTTCGGGCTCCAATGAACCAAACTCGTCCATGTGTGGGTTGCCACGCTTATACGTGTGTGGTGAAATTAATCCGAGCCCGGCTCCTCGACGAACAGGACTCGCGAGCCAGACTCGTACGTGTATGGGCCATCTGTGAGCCGACTGTCTAGAAAATGTGGGAACCTCGACGTCTCACAACTGTAAGGGCTTCCACGGCGTGTTACACGGACAGCTTTAAGTGTACCAAAACCAGACACACATTAAACTACGTTCTCAACCAAAAATATTTTTGTCGGCTAGGTTTGTAGCACAAATTTATACCTCCTTTTCTATCCTAGTCCCAAGCCTGCGCGTGCTCTATCACAATTTCTATTGCATATTTTCTTGTTATATCCCGCCGAATTAGCCTGGTCTCAGGTGATTAAATGTTTGAATATGACTGGGGGTGTACTCCTAATAACGTAGTAATTAATTAAAAATTATTTTAAGTGGACTGCAAGGCGCGGTTTTAGCGCACATCAGAACAGTGTAACAGTGTGGCCGCATTAAGACACGTGAAGATGGCCATCTATGGCCTAAACATGTTGTGTTAAGTGTTAAATGGTGCATAGACAACTGTTGCAATGTTGACTGACTGTGGATACAGAGACGTTTAATTAGTGAAAGCAGAATGAGGAGACTTGGGGTGGAGTGATTTGTAGTGTGGAAATCAGCAGTAGTGTAGTAGCTACTTGTAGTTACGAGCTGCAAATGGCAATGAAGTTATTCATCAATCCAAACTCCGTCTATATTCACTGATACACGTGAAAATATAGAACAGAGCGCGTTTCTTCACGAGTGTTCGGTCAATTGGAAAAAGCGAACTTCGCACAGCGTTGTTAAGTACGTGTCACTTTCAGAAACAATGCAGAATACTGGCATTTCTACAGCTAGTTACAAGAAAGGCCACTTTCGTTCTTATATCTTAAAGTATGAACAACTGAGGGGCTACGTGTAAATTTCTAAAGAGGTTGTTATAATTTAAATAATTTGAGTCGGGCAGCGTCACGAAGAAACTTTGTGGTTCGTATGTGGCGGTTTGAATGGACGGCTCTAAATATGCAGTACGGGTTTTCCTTTCCCCCTGTGAGAATGAAAACGACAGATTTGGTAGTCAAACCGGACAATGCACGTCAAGGATTGAAACACAAAACATTCAGAAAGAATGCAAGAACAATTCGTGATTTCACTCCCTCTAGGCGAACATTAGAATAAACCTTAAAATGTTTGCCCTCACCCAAACTCTAAGGAAATCATAGTAACTTATGGGCGATTTATTTTCTGCGCTGTACAAAAGAAGAGTAAATTCTGTCAATCTTGTCTCTGAAGTTACTGGTTTGAATCCCGCCCGAGAGGCGGACATCTGAAGGTGCCATTTCCATGATATTCTATGATCACTATTTGTTTCGGCTCTCACAAAACAAGCTTACATGATGAATGAGATGCTTACATCCAGAAGCGGTCCGAATGAAATTTAACCTTGTGATTAATGATAAATACCAACACCACAAATTTCTATCCCTTTCAATTAGCAAACTCATGAATTTCGCAAGGGCATTACTACTACGACATTCGCGTTTGTTCTCAGTAAAACCAGACAGTGAACATTATGGTGGTCTAGCATTAATCACACAACGTTTACGTGGCTTTGTATCAATACAAACCCTACAGTACACATATAATCATTTTACGCCAAGTTAATCAGCGGTTATACAGTGCGTTCAATCAAGGAGGAAACTTCGCAACACCGCTGACCGGTCACAATATTCCTCACAGATTTCTGCTGTAACTGTAACGGTGCGCGTTTATCAGCGCTAATGGCTCATTCTGCTATCAGCAGTTACAGCAGCAATCTGTGAGGAATGTTGGGCCGGGTCAGCGGTGTTGCGAAGTTTCCTCCGTAACTGAACGCACTGTATGTAAATATAATCTAACCGACGATCTTTTTAAGTAACCAAATAGTAGAACCGTGAACGGAGTTCATGGAGGTAGGCCTAGGCCCACTGGGGCTGTAGCGCCAAGAAAAAAAAAATAGCAGAACCAATCAACTTTATGAAGCAGAATAAATGTGAGAATCTAATAATTGATCACGGAGAATTTCATGGAGGTAGGTAAAGGCCAAAATTGGGGCTGTAGCACCTTGTAGAAAAAAATAATAGATCATCTACTCCAGAAATCCATCGTCTTTTATAGAACCCCAAAAGGGACCATTATAGTGTTCAGCTAGGTTCCACTAATTGCCTTCATCGTGAGACTGGAGCCTTCCGTTCATATCCTCAGAACCTGCTGCCCATTTCAATACTATCCTTCCATCTACGCCTTACTTACTTACTCATGGAACTGAGCCCTTCTGGAGGAACCTCCAAGTCTGCAGCTACTCAAGAATTTACCAGGATATTATGGAACCCCAATGTTCATTACCGTGTTCACAAGAGCCCTCCACGGGTCCCTATCCTGAGCCAGATCAATCCAATCCATACCGTCGCATCCCTCTAAAATCCATTTTAATATTGTCCACCCACCTACGCCTTGGTCTTCCCAGTGGAGTCTTTCCTTCTGACTTTCCCACCAATATCCTATATGCATTCGTCTCCCCCATTCGTGCTACATGCCCTGCCCACCTCATCCTCCTTGACTTGATCATTCTAATTATACTTGGTCTAATTCACGACGGAATAGACAAATCCTGAAACTTCTAAGGTAGGCTATGGCTCAAGAGGGGCTGTTTCACCATTGATGATGATGATGATGATGAAGTGTAGGGTTATTCATTACAAAGTGTGCAATGCATTGTAGGTCAAACAATAACAATGAAAATTAGGTCTCTTTTGATACTCGGTATTTAAATCTGCCCTGCCAATCATACAGAAGCGCTGTGTAGAAAACTTTATACCAGACTTTATCAAATGACGTCTGATGGACGACGCAGCTTCACTCACGCACATCCGACGCGGCGGCAGCTTCAAACGGTTTGAGATAGCTGCGCTTAATGCAATCAAACCTATGACGTACATTTGTGGCTTCACAAAATGGTGGAAACTTACAAAGTAGGGAACATAACTAAATGCTTTCGGCGGACGTGTATCATGAAAGAAACTTGTGTTCGTGGTCAACATCCTTGGAGAGCAAACTCTCTCGACTGTGGTACCGTTCCAAACATCTGCAGGTGTACAAATTAGCCCCAAGAGCCAATGTATATTAAACAGAGAGAGAAAAATGTTTAAAGTGTGACATGCAATGACGAAACCAGCAAGTAACAATAGCCCTTTAACAAACAGGTCATCTCCTTGTATCACATTTGTAATTACATGCTAACTCCTCTTGGGTCTTTGGCATGTGGGCAGTGTGCCCCACGTTCCGGAGTGTCTGGCTTTCAATCTTCAGGATCGATGTGAGCAGGGTGAGTAAAAAAAAAAGAACTCCGTGGTTTTAGTCCGCAAGCGAACTACACCGACCGAGCGACTGCCGCTTGTCGGCGAAGTTAGTGCCAACTTTAGCGGATAGAGGGTATCGCGTGGTCAGCGCAACGGATTCCCACGGCCGTTAATCTCGGTTCTCTAGACAGGGTAGGGTGAGTAAACACCTCCGAAACGACGAAAACATTGTCCACATCCACACGTTGTGAATACACTAACAGCAGAATCACCACCAACTTTACATCGCCGTGAGAGCTCAATAACACTTATACTAATCTAACACCCGTTAAAGTCAACGGGATGTTTAATCATTTGCTATATAAACTTTCTTATTATTCCTTGCTTTCTCCCGAATTCGTTTCCAGTCTTACACGTTATAGGACGATGCGTCGAGGCTGTCGTTTAACGCCAACTTCCATGAATAACACGCATAAATAGTCTCCTTTATATCAGATATCCGCATCACGATACACAGAAACAAATACTGCACGTTTGTTCGTGACCTACTACATAAGTCCATGCAACGTGTTGACGCTAAACAGTTGGTTGGTATGGTAACTAGAAATTTCCTTATGACACAGACAAATCTTACGCTTTCCAAACTTTCTAATGAATTTAAAATGTTACCAACAACTTAACTCTTGTGTTTATAGTTCGAAAACGGGGGGCACGGGCCCCTAAAACCGATCCACATTAATTATTCAGAAAGCACTTCCACTTCTCTGATGTTCAAACTTCCAAACAGCACATTACATGACAATCATTATAGTCTGCCTTATGGTAATTTATTCATAATGGTATACCCAAACCTGATGGCCTTCATCGAAGCCTCCTGAACCACAAGAACATCCTAGGCTACTCTGTTCATGCCCTTTTCTTACTACTCATTATGCTTATTAATAGCAACCACAAAACTTGCAACCATTATTCCATTCTCACCCCACTCGATCACATTTGCACTAAAGACGAGGGGAATCGAGCTCTTTAGCAAGCAAAAGAATATGACTCTCTTCAAGGCCAGTCTCTTCCCTTAAAGCGCGTCCACATTACTCGTGCTCGTAAATCTTCGTCCACACTACTTCAGTTGCTCGCCAGGCTTCGGCGCCTGAGGATCCGTATATTTACTCGTAGTGTAAATAGTTTTTAAATTAAAAATTTAAAATTTGCTTGTCTCGTGACTTATCATATCGTCCACATTACTCGCGAGCACAGCGAGTCGCACGAGTAAGGTGGACGCGCCTTCAGAAACGTCAGGCAGGCTCGCTCTTCTCCATAATTACTTTAAATTGAACTGGATTTAAATAATGAAATGGCTTACTGCTTACACCATATCATTATTAAACTTTTCAGCTTACTGCCATTCTTTTGTATTAGGGAGGTTCCGCGTTCAAATCTCGGCGCGGAAACCAGATATCTTATGTTTTTCATGCTTCATCTTAGTCACTCCAACCAGATGACGTAATACTACCACAAATTAAACCAGGTCAGATTCCTTTCACATCCTTTCAATTCATTACTAATTACCAATCGTATCACACGATTTGACGTTTCAAAACCCACTTCTTTTGGAATCAGGAGGACTGAAAATGTAAAACCTGTCAAAATCTCGAAATCATACTTTTGAATATCGCAATAATTTCTAATGAAAATTACATATGGGGGAAGGCACATATATCCCTGTAACAGGCCGTCGAGGCCCACAGACTTGTGAGACGTCGAAGCTCCTACACTTTCTAGACAATCGGCTCACAGATGGAAGTGAGGCTGTCAGCCACCTTGTCCCCAGGAAGATACATGGTACAGTCGACCCTAGGGCCATAGTACGGCTGGAAGCATCGAAATATGCTGATCTGGCTAGCATCATGCCCTTAGTGGTGCTTACATTTCAAATGAAGTTTAAACACACAAGTCTTCTCCATCTTATACGAGTATTGCACAGCAACCAGAGCCACATGATCGCTCATGCCGTTGACACCCTGATTAACACCTCAGCCTTATAGCCAAGACCACAAACAGCCTAAATATTTGTGAGCAGTGCTCAAGCTAAGTAACGTCCGCAGGACAACCATTTCATCTGTAATACAATGGCACAGACCGTCTGCAGTAAGCTCACAGTGGTATGCGAATTTCAAACAGTCCTCGATAACTTATGCATACAATTCACAACCGAGTGACAATGAATCACAAGCCGCAAATATCATGACGATGCAACAAGTACTGAGGTTATTTATCGGTCATTATACTAGAGTCACTCATCACTCATGGAGCTGAGCCCCTTTTTGAGAAGCCGCCAGTTGTACAGGCCACTCAAGAACTTCCCACCCTTTTATGGATCCCAAAGGTACATCAACGTGCTCATTCCACGGGTCCCTATCCTGAGCCATTATCAATCCAATCCTTACCATCCCATCCTGTGTCTCCAAGATCTATTTCCTTCCGCCACTGCCCTGAGAGAACCTGTCCTATACATCCCAAGTACCAAATCTCATATAAATTTTCTTTCGCTTAAGCCGTTTATCCAAGGAATTCGTCCAGGTCCAAGGCTTCTGGTGATCTTCCGTATTTTTTATTGCTAGTGGGCTGGGACTGGCATGTACTGTCTTCGCTCGCTTGGAAACCGGGATCGTGGGTTCGAATTCCACTCATGGCATGGATGTTTAGTTTGTGTGTGTGCGTTTTTCTGTATTTGTGTACAGGTAGAAGCCTTGCGGCGAGCTGATCACCCGCCCAAGGAGTCCTACCGAATGTGTAAGATCACGAAAAACCGAAGTGAACGGAGAAGTTCATGGAGGTAGGCCTAGGCCCACTGGGGCTGTAGTGCCAGAAAAAAAAAGGTAAAAAATGGGTAAAGTTGTCCCTGTTCTTAACTAATTAAGCACTACACCATGAAGGCGTATGGGGGAGTGGATGCATTTTCTTGACCTCTACAATAGCTGGAGATCAGTGGTCAGTTTTACGCCCCGGCCGCTTTATCCCGAGGAAAGAGCCCCCGGTACACATTGTATAGAAGATCGGGTGGACCCAAGAGCCGATCTGGACGATTGAAGAAGTGAAAATTCTTGCCTCACCGGGAACTCCCGACTCCTCGGGCCTCCAGCCTGTACCCAGTCGCTATACCGACTAAGAAGTTCATGAAATAACTTGCCATGATTCAGCGTACTCTTGCCTCCCTTTCGGAACGCGATTATAATTACGGGTTCACTTTCCTGCTCTTCTGTTTACTTGTTGGAGGAATGGTGCCCTGTCCTTAGCAAGGTACATCAATCACGAGGTACCTGAAAATGCTAAAGGAAACATCTGTGAACAGATGAAATAAGGTAAGCGAGAAAAGGAGGAGCAGTGATTTATATTCTTCTACTACGAAACCGCTGTTAGTTAGTGTAAATAAATCAAGAAGCATGTGACTGGTTCAATATATTTATCTCGGACAGAACAAACTACACACACGTGCATAATTCTGGTTTGAATATCTAGAAAAATAGCCACTTGCAACACTAACAGCAACATGGGAAGATAATATTCAAATAGATCAAAGGTACGATAGAAGTAAAGTTTCTGTGCTTAACTAATTAAGCATTATGATATGAAGGCGTTTGGGGGAGTGGATGTATAGCTCCACCTTTTCTTGACCTCAGCAGTAATTGGAGGTGTGATCAGCTCCACGCTCCAGCCGCTTTACCCCCGGGGTAAGGGCTCCCAGTACCAACTGGATAGGAGGCTGGGTGAGCCCCAGAGCCGGTCTGGAAGACATGGAGAAAATTCTTACCCCTAAAGCGACTCAAACTCCAACCCTTAAATCGTCCAGTCCCTAGCCAGTCGCTATACCGCCTCTTTCGAATAGATTTACAAGGGAGGAAATGTCTGGTATCGTGGACTAGTTTAAACTGAATTAAGATAGATACGGCAGTCTTTTGTACTGAATGTATTCTACAGGACAGTCAGATTCCTATATCAGAGTGTTCAGTCAGTTAAATCCGCATGCACTGGTCATCGGCTGATGGTGCGATTGGCTAACTAAGCGGACGTGAATCCCAAACTTACATTCCCAATTCTGCTCATACATTCTGCACAAATTCCGAATCAGCGTTTTCAAAACTGGAAACTGTACATCTCTTTACGGCCCCATAAACGAAGAATCGAGGATTACATTTTTACGCACAGAAATCAATCTTCACTTATAGCATACTGACTAATGTTTCTCGTGGTTTTACCTTAGCGATTTACACCCTCATACTGCAGACATGACAATTTTCAGGTGTTTATTGCAACGAAATTAAGTATTACCCAGGCAATAAAGGAAAGGAACTAACAAACCCAATACATTTGAAGCTTTCACGGCGAATAATGTTTTATGTAAAAGGTAAAGTTAAGCGCTATGCCATGATGGCGTATGGGGGAGTGCATGTATAGATCCACATTTTCTTGACCTCGGCACTAGATGAGTGGTCAGCTTCACGTCCCGGCCGCATTATCCCCGGGTAAACAGCCCCAGGTACTCACTAGATAGGAGGCTGGGTGGACCCCAGAGCCTTTCTGGACGATTTTGAGAAGAGAAAATTCTTAACCCTACCGGGACTCGAACTCCGGCCCATCAGTCGTCCATCCCGTAACCAGTCCGAATTCAAGACGTAAAATCTTCTTTGGCGATCAGCCACGTCAATGTTGAGTTAAAAACCGACGTTTCAGAGATTTTCTCCCTCTCCTTCGTCACCTGATGATGCAGACGGAGATCCCCGAAACGTCGGTTTTTAACTCAACACTTAGGCGGTCAATCGTCCATAGCTCGACTAAAAATGTAGCTGTTATCGTCTTTAAGAACATTTCATACGACACAACACCCTCAAAACGTGTTTGTTTTAAGCACATCGCTCAAGCAACGCATTAAAAATAGCATAACTCGTGGTCAGTTCGATGCAACAGGATATGATGCATAACTGCCTCATGTATACATACTTGACATGCGTCGTCACGGCAAACGTAGGCAGTGGAACTTGGTCACGGGGTTGTGAGTTCACAATCTGTCCCTCGCGACATGAACGTTTGAATGCGGTCTGGTTGATCGTGTTCCATTATCGCGTCACGTGTTGCCGCTGAATTTGCCATGAGGCAGCACAAATTCACGTTGCATCGCAAACGTAAAACTAGAAACGGTTAGGCAACACGTTACGTCACGCTAGTTAAACCATCGAAGTTAACGATAACACTAATCATGCAGCTCGGATAGTGAAGACAAAAACAAAAATGGTAAAGAATTCTGGTGAGATAAAAACACTTGTTAGGTAGGCCTAGCCGCCTGGTAAAAAGACAGACAGAGCTGATTAAACAGTCATTTTTATGCATTCTTTACGACTGGTTAGGATATCAAGGATCCAATGATGGGAAAATTTGTGTATTATGAATCTGGAATAGTGACGAAGGAAGTGTTCATAACCACGAAACGTTCATCAAAATATTTAGAGTCAGGGCTAGAATTTGAATCCGTAATAATAATAAAATAAATCTGGTGGAACGAGGGAATAAGGATGTAGATTGGATTCAACTGATCCGGGGTTGAATACAATCACTAGCTGATGTAACACGGTAATGAACCTTTGGGTTCTATAACAGGTAGGAAATGTGTGCGATCAGCTGAACAACTATCAGATTCTCAAGGAGTCCACTCAAAAGAATTAGTCTAAAACGTTCAAACAATAGGGAACAACATCAGACTCTGAAGAAAGCAGTCTTCTGGGATGTGGCGCCATGTTGATATTGTTACCCGACGTTTCGGAAGAACGTATCGCTTCCATCTTCAGGGTACAACAAAAAGAAGAAATCCGCGAGCGAACTTAGCACCTGATCACGCTTTTCGCTCGTGAATTTCTTCTTTTTCTTCTATCCTGAACACTGAGGCGATGCGTTCCTCCAAAACGTCGCTTAACACAATATCTACACGGCGCCACATCCCAGGAGACTGCTTTCTTCAGTCACCGCAGTGAAAACCTCATAGACTCCTGCGCTGAAGACTGGAGCAGTAGATTCCTTTCATAAGCTTGTGCTTTCCTACCAAACTCCTTGCTTTATTTCCTTGCAGTGAAAATTAATTCTTGTGAAACATGATGTTACATGTGTTAATGGGTCTGCCTCTCTGTGGGTGATGAAAAGATGAAACCCGATTATCGCTTGCCCCGAGCCGGCCCGGCATGTATTCTGATGTCCACGGGTTCAGATCGTTCTTTATGTATAAAATGTGTACTTACTTACTTACTCATGGAGCTGAGCCCTTCTGGAGGAGCCGCCAATACCGTGTTCACAAGAGCCTTTCACTGGTCCCTATACTGAGTCAGATCAATCCAATCAATACCATCCCATCCTATCTCTCTAAGATCAATTTCAATATTGTCCACCCACCTACGCTTTGGTCTTTCCAGTGGTGTCTTTCCCACCAATATCCTATATACATTCATCTTCTTCCCCATTCGTGCTACATGCCCTGCCCACCTCATCCTCCTTGACTCTAATTATACTTGGAGAAGAGTACAAGTCATGAAGCTCCTCATTATGCAGTTTTCCCCGACCTAACGTCACTTGATCTCTCTTCGGTCCAAATATTCTCCTCAACGCCCTGTTCTCAAACACCCTCAGTGTATAAAATGTGTATATAAACAATACTTTGAATGAACAATTTTATTAGAAGTTTCTAATTTTTAGCAACCAGAAGGGCGGCCGCACACCAACTGCGTCAAGACATGAGACAAAATAAGCCCGTATTACTTTATTCGTGATTCGTCAGCATGAAACTGACGTCAGCATCATGACTCAGAGCGGTGTGCGGCGGTTTTCATAATCTCATTTGTTTCAACCGCGCTCCTTTCTTTGCGTCATGTGGCAGACATCGTGTCTTGGCGCATGCCTGTGTGCGGCCTACTCAATGATTCGCTATTCCGAACATACCAGTGTTTTAATTTGTTCGGAGTATCGAGGCTGCTTTCTTGAGAAATGGTGAGAAGGATGGCTCCGTCACGAAACGGATGTTCTCCTCAGTCAGACCCGTTTCTCTTAATTTGGCACGTCCACTCTCCAAAGACTTGAGAAACGCGTACGTCAAGAAGACAGTTGTACGGTTTGAGGTTCCACGGCAATGACAATGAAGAATTCCGTCTTTTGGGATATGGCGCCGTGTAGATCTAGTGTAAACCGACGTTTCGGAGGAAGGTATCGCCTCCACCTTCAGTATAGCTGCACCTACATGCACACGCTGATTAGTCACTCGCGGATTTTTCTACCCTGAAGAAAGAGGCGATATATTCCTTCCAAACGTCCGTTTGCATTAGATCTACACGGAGCCACATCCCAGAAAACGGCATTCTTCAAGAAGACAGTTCCTCATAACAAAATTTCAATCCTCACACAATATTTACACGATAATTTGTTCCTTTTTTTCAGTTGTCACATACAGAAGTGATATCCATATGTAAATGAACTGGCTCAATAGCTATCCGCAATCAAACGTAATGTGTTAAGCTAACAAGCTGCCAAGGGGATGTCAAACCACTGATCGCTCAGACAAGAACAACAAAACGCACAACTGATAATTACTCTTCAGTTTCCGTCACCCAGCAAATACTTCTGGCACAGCAAAACTGATCATCTGCGAGGGTTGATCTTCTTAACCCGTTCCGTCAAGTAAACGGTAATGGTAACAGGCCGTGAAGGCCCATAGGATTGTGAGACGTCGAGGCTCCCACAGATGGCGGTAAGGTTGCCAGCCTTGCGCGCCGGCCGCCCTTTACCATCCAGGTAGATTCCTGGTACTCATTTCTCTTAGAGGCTGAGTCGACCTCAGGGTCTAGTGCGGCTGGAAAGATTACGTAAATTGAGAAAAAAATCTACCTCACTGGGACTCGAACCCGAGATATTCCGGCTTGTAGCATGGTGCCTCAACTAACTACGCTACCGCGTGACCCTCGCTCCGTCAAGTATCAAGCCATATTCTCCTTGGTCTTCATGGACCACGTCTTACTATTGGCTGATAATATAAAACTTCCTTGTGATCGCTTGACGAAGACATCCTCTGCAGATGTTCCAACCTAGTTTTATTCTTTCGTGTCCATGTTCGTCCAATTTCCTCAGTCCTAGATTTGGCCTCATTTCATCTCTCCTTTCCTTAGAAACTAATGATACAACTTAATCTCCTGTGGAAGTCGGGACTTCACCTCACCTTTCCAAAACAAAAGTATGCTGCCCATCCTATGAATATGCCTAGCAGAAAATGAAGACAGAAGAACCCGCTGTTCTGTATTAGCAAAGGAAAATTCCACTATCGAGTGACACAAATCACGAGCGACTCATTTTGCTTCCACAAACCGAATCCGCAAGTCTACCAATTACAGCCTGTCTTTGAACTTAAACTCCACACGACAAACAGGCAATCCTGCCCTCATTATTTTCTGTCTGAAAGAATTCCTTTCCTCTTGCGAATACAAAGAAAATTAAATAATAATGAAGAGACTTCTAACGTCATGCAACGAAGTGGTACAAAAGGCGAGCAGTAAAGGCCACCATCCCCACAGCAATTCATGAATACCTAAATGTGTTGTTTCAATTTGCTAATGCCAGTAATACTAATAACACTGCAATTAATATTTCCGCTTATGTTGTTTCCGAGGGTGTTTGAGAACAGGGTGTTGAGGAGAATATTTGGACCGACGAGAGATGAAGTGACAGGAGGTTGGAGAAAACTGCATAATGAGGAGCTTCGTAACTTGTACTCTTCTCCAAGTATAATTAGAATGATCAAGTCGAGGATGAGGTGGGCAGGGCATGCAGCACGAATGGGGGAGAAAAGGAATACACATAGAATATTAGTGGGAAAGCCAGAAGAAAGAGACCACTGGGAAGACCAAGGCGTAGGTGGGTGAACAATATTAAAATGGATCCTAGAGAGACAAGATGGGATGGTATGGATTGGAATGCTCTGGTTCATCACAGGTACCAGTGGAGGGCTCTTGTGAACACGATAATGAACCCTCGGGTTCTATAAAATGCTGGGAAGTTCTTGAGTAGCTGCAGAAATGGCAGCTCCTCAAGAAGGGCTCAGCTCCATAAGTAGGTAAGTAATGTTGTTTCCATATTATTAAATAATAAACACCCTCTATATCAAACGTAAGTGCACAATTTTTATGCGAGTACTTTCGATGACAAAATATGTTACGCTGTCACAATGCGAATATTGTATTTATGAAGAACAAATACTTGAAGGTTATGTATGAGAAAAGTTTTCCGAAGCCTAGAAGACACTAATTTCTTATCTAAGCTAATGATATATTGTTACAGCCTACATAACGCGATGTAATTCAGCGGCAATATGACTTACGGGTTACAGCACGTGTAGAACACTCACCTGAAACAAACAGAGAAGAAATTATTAAAACAAGCATAGCGTGCCTAAGTGGGTTCATGGGTGCTTCCACGTGTATTGCAGTTTGGGATGTAGAATTTGGGTCAAAACATCAATAAAACCCACTACAATGTTCAATAAGATAATATATGTGCCAGAGAGTTGAGGAATCCAGTAATGGTGCACTAATTAAGTAATTAACTCCGTGGTTTTGGTCCGCAAGCAAACTATACCGACCGAGCGACCGCTGCTTGTCGAAGAAGTTAGTGTGAACTTTTGAGGATAGAGGGTGTCGCGTAGTCAGCGCAACGGATAGCCACAGCGCTTATCTCGGTATTTTCGACCTGAGACGCTATTTCCTTGAATTAGCTCATCAATTATCCTCACGAGACTGAGTGGACCCCGTTCCAGACCCACTACTTCTCAGAAAATCTGGTAGCGCCGGGAATAGAACCCGGACCTCTGGATCTGTAGCCAGGAACTCTGGCCACTAGACCTCAAAGGCGGTCTAGCTACCTACAGCGTCCTTAAATAAACGATAAATTGATAAAGCTATACAAAGAAGAACACCTATACATATTAACACTTCTAGCGACTTATTTCGATTACAGCAAATGACAATCTTCAGTAGCTGATGTAAAGGTGTTATCGTGCAGTGAAATGCAAAGTGACACGTAACACAAATGCTCCGAACACAGCCCGATATGCAGTTCTTCAAGAGAATTTTGCCACAACTCCGGGTTAATGACACATTTGAAATAGACACACATTGCATCAACCTACAAAACTTGGCTATCAAAGTTTAGTACACGAAACTCTGAATGGAACAGCTACTTGAAAGCTGGATGATGATCATCACTATCATCCCCTGACGAAGTCAGTAACTTCAAGATACAGGCCGCTTCGATCTCGTACAATTCAAATAAAGTCACATACCAATTCACTGAAATGCTTTTACGGCTATGAGACGTCCATCTTTTAAATGGTGTTCGCTCTTTTTACGGGTCTGGAAAATTACTGAATGCAAGTTGAAATAGTTCACTTACTGGACAACAGATGTCGTAACATACGTATTCTGTGACATGTATGGGGAAACTTGAGGCGGCGCCATAGCTCAAGCGGCTAGTAGCTGGCTTCCCACCGGGTGGGCCTAGGTTCGACCAAGTGGGATTTGGGGTGGACAAAGTTGCGCTGGGGCAGGTTTTCTCCGAGTACTTCGGTTTCCTCTGCCGATATTCATTCCATCAAATTCTCCATCATCATAATCACCCGGGGCAGGTACAATAAGCCAATCAGTGGCAGCCGTGCCGAGTGGACCCAGTTAGACTCCACACCCCACTAAGTGAATGGGGAAACTTACTTTGAAATCTTCTGTTCTGCATACATATTAGGAGCACATGAAATCAAATATCAGGCAGTAAGTACAATAGTTACTAGATCTGTTTCCGTCCTCAGACGAAGGGGGAAACACCCTCTCTTTTGGGTCTCTCTGAAAGACCTAACCTCAGTCACTAGTTAACCCATGTCAGTATAACTAAGTAGGTATCTCCCCGTCACCTGAGGATGGAAACAGATCCAGTTTCCGAAACGCTGTTTTCTAACTTTTATAAAACAGGACGATAGGCAAAGTAAAAAAAAACCCAGTAATTCTGAGATATACTGGGTTTGTTATAGGACCTTACAATTTCTACAGACTTCGGTAAGGTTACAGCCAGGACATGTTAGAGATAAATCCGCAAACTGACGCTTCTACGGCGACCGGTACAATCACATTTCAGCCTGATTCTCAGCATACAAAATTCATTAGTGTCAGTTCCAAACTCGCAGACTTTTTGCACAGAGACAAGACCATTTCAAAGCAAAGGTAGAGCTGGTCCGGCCAAGCATGAAGTGTCAAATACTATGGAAGATCAATTAGGATACGTATTACGTAGATGTGTGAGAGAGACAGAGTTACCGCCCACCCATCCAAACCCTTGCTTTAAAGGCACGAGAGGGGGTGCGGAAGGGGGTAAGGGGTTGCTGAATGCCGTATTATTGATTCGCTTGCCTCAGTCGGTAGGTCACTCTATTCTGTGTGTGTTATGTGCAGCTTAGAAGGAGAACGAGACAGTAAACCAGACGACTACAGAGTGTCGCAAAAATCCCTGTCGTGTTTCATATTAGTCTATATTCTTATTTTTTGGAATGTAGACTTGACCTTGGAAATTTATAACGGAAACGTACACGGTTCAGTAGCGGACAAAAACTGTCCTCTTTCCCAAATCGCTTAATCTCGCGCCATGATGGCGATTTCAATTGGCCCGTGCGATCACCTGACTTGACAGTCACCCATTTATCTTCATGCTACTGCCAAAAAGAATGAATAATTCGTGATTAAACCAACCAAACGTGACAAGTTAAAAAATTAGATTAAATAAACAAATTAACACCAGAGATTCTGACGAGTTGTCTGGCAGGCGTCATCACTATAGAAAGACTACAGGAACAGTGATGGTTGGCATTTAAAGGATATAATTTTTCATAAATGAAATGACATGCGCGTAAAATTTAGAAGAACTAAACTATGAACAGTCACGTACAATTTGCGTTTCCACAGATACTTAAAAAAACTCAAAGTAAAAAAGATAAAGCTGTCCTTTTTTTAATGCTAGTGGGGTGGAACTAAGTCCCTTGTACTACGGTCACTTCTGGCCTATTGTACCAGCCCCAGATGATAGGTGAGGGTGATTGTGGAGCAATTGGTGGAATGAAGATTGGCAGGGGAAACCGAAGTACTTGGAGAACACCTGCCCCAGCGCCACTTTGTCCACCACAAATCCCACTTGACCAGACCCGGGATCGAACCCGGGCCGCGGCGGTGGGAAGCCAGCGACTAACCGCTTGAGCAATGGAGCGCCCAAACTGTCCTTTAGTATAATTAATTAAGCATTACGCCAAGACTTAAATGGCACATCTCGGGACTAGATAAGCTTTACGACCTCTCTGCTTTACCCATGGCGAAACAGCGCCCGGCACCCACTATATAAGAGGGTGGGTGAGCCCATGAGCTGGTCTCGCTATGGCGAGAAAATTCTGTCGTTACCAAGAATCCGAGTCCCTCATCAATCGCACAGATGGTAGCCTAGCTGCTATACCGACTGATCTGTCCCGTCGGGGGAAAGAAGCTTACCTCCGAGCGAAACTTCATACGAACTTCTGGGTCACCCACTATACGCAAAATTACTTCTACAACTGCCGTTAGCGTCCTTTGGCTCTGCAACTCGTTTAACCATCTTTGCCACCGCCCAACATGCGACAAGCAAATTGATTCCAACTAAATTAACGTCTTCGGCAAACAAATCAAAGCGTGAGTATGTTCGTTTCACGTGACGTTGTCTCTCCTAGACCAATCAGAAGGAAACTTAATTTCGGGCTAGTGTAAAGGCGTGTGTTTCATACACGGTGACATCCAAGAATCAAGCCTGAAACTGCACAGAAGTTTCTGTCGTTCCTGCGAGTCAGGATAGGGCGCGGTCGTTCGACTGACAAAACGACGACTATGACGATATTAATGATTAATGCAACAGCCATGGCGAATTCAACGGCAAGTCTCACCATTCGTTACATAAACTATAGTACTTATAACTTCCCTTGCTTTCTCCCGTATTCCTTCCAACTCCTTAAGGTTACCGAATGATGCGTCGAGACTGGCGTTTAACGTCATCTCCCAAGAATAAAACGCATAAACATTCAACCGTAGACTGTCTCCTTTAGGTATATAATTCTAATTAAATTAAACAAACTGTCCTGGGACTTTCAGGTGTTATTACATGTGACTGGACCACCTCTGTGGTCTAGTGGTCACAGTTCTTTCCTACATATCCAGAGGTCCCGGGTTCTAACCCCGGAGCCACCAGATTTTCTGAGAAGTAGTGGGTCTGGAACGGGGTTCACTCAGCCTAGTGAGGAGAGTTGAGGAGCTATTTCAAGGAAATAGCGGCTCCGGTCTAGAAAACCGAGATCAACGGTCCTGGGGATCGGTTACGCTGACCACGTGACACGCTCTATCCGCCAAAGTTAGCACTAACTTCGCCGACAAGCAGCGATCGCTCGGTCGGTATAGTTCGCTTGCGGACTAGAGACCACGGAGTTTGTTCCTTTGTCTGGTACTATGAAAAAACAGAAGAGAACTGTACAGCTTGAACATTCGTCTCCGCAGCTTGGTATTCAGTATTCATCAATAATACCTTAAAACAGGCCACAACCACTTCGTGTCCTTCTTCAGTAACCATTTAGAATCATCCTGCACTTGATTATCTGGCACTACATATTTTAACGGACGCGCCATAGCTGAAACGGTTAGTCGCTGGCTTCCACCGCAGCGGCCCGGGTTCGGTCAGGTGGGATTTGTGGTGGAGAAAGTGGTGCTGGGGCGGGTTTCCTCCGAGTACTTCGGTTTCTACTTCCAATCTTCATTCCATCAAATTCTCCATCATCATAATCACCTGGGGCAGGATACAATATGCCAAAAAGTGGCCGCCGTGCCGAGTGGACCCAGTTGGAATCCACCGCCCACTAAGCGAATTAAAAAAAAGAAGAAAGAAAGAATAACTTTCGAAGTACTGAATTCGCAAGTGGTCTCGGACGAACAAAATTTGTAATCACTAGTTTCAGTGGTTCGCCATCCCTGCTTCGGAGAATACGGCCAATTTTTATTCTGGTCTCTTCTTCCATTTCTTCTCAAAATTTTTCGTTATTAATTATCTGTAACAACTCGTATGATAACACGTGGCCATAAAATGGAGTCTTTCAAAGCGCATAACCTGTTTCCATTATTTATTAATGTGAATAAACAGTTAAATTATTGATAAATAATCTTCTCTGGGAAGCCGGTCACGGTAGCCGAGCGGTCTAAGGCAAGCACTGTCTTCGCTCGATCGGAAGCCGGGAATGTGGGTTCGAATCCCACTCAGGGCATGGATGTCTGTGTGCGTTTATTTTGTATACAGGTAGAGGCCTTGAAACGAGCTGATCACCCAGCCAAGCAGTCCTACCATATGTCTAAGATCTAGTAAACCTAAGTGAAACGGAGAGTTTCATGGAGGTAGGCCTAGGCCCAAATGAGGGCTGTAGCGTCAATGAAAAAAAAATCTTCTCTGGGATCAGCTGCATCCTCAATTCGGAGCAGAGGTCAAACATTTCGGAGACCGGCTCTGTTTCCGTTACACCCTGTTTCTCCGAACTGCCCTAGCTGATCATCAGGTAAGGTTTGATCACTTTTAATTGCCACGAAAGTTTCAAGTGATATATAATTAACTGGTTCTTTTGTAAATTGTGGAAACTATAGGAAACATTTCACTTTCAGTTTCGTGAAGTTAAAAGAAATGCCAGCCAAGGAAAATAACCAGCGAAAAAATTTCTGTTTCATCTTCTCCTTCTCACGGTACAGCTATAGCTAAAAATAGTTATGTACGTCAGAACTGGCTACAGTCGCCACTTACGCCTATCCTCTTCTTGGGCATAACGTTCAGAACACCTTTTAACGAAGATACGGAAACAGAACCCTGGGCATCGCCTTGCCAACCCCACGAGCTGAGTCCTTCTTGACACACTAACAGTTCCAAAAATATTCAAGCAATTATCAGCACTTTAAGGGAACGGTCACAGGAGTCCGCCACTGGACTATCCTGAGCCACACGAATCCAATCCACAACTTTCCATCATATTTAAGATCGATTTCAGTATTGAAAACTCCTATCTTCTTGGACGAAACGCCGTGTAGTCCGGTGAAAAACCGATATTTCTGCGGAATAAATAACCAGATGCCTGTTTCATGATGCTTTCTTACTTGGGTTACTCTTTCAATCCTCCCACACGTCGGCTGCCTTTCACAGGATTAAATGGACACCACAGCTGTCAGAACCTTAAATCCTACATTTTAATATTATCCTCCCATCTACGCCTAGGTCTTCTCAGGTTACATATACAATCTGTATTACATGCCGGTCACGGTAGCCGAGCGGCCTGTGGTGTGTACTCTCTTCGTTCACTCAGAAGCCTGGACCGTGTGTTCGAATCCCACACAAGGCACAGATGTTTGGTGTATGTATGCGTTTATTCTGTTTATGTAGAGGCATTGCGACGAGCTGATCACCCGTCCAAGGACTATGTAAAATGATCATGAAACTGAGAAATCAGCTCTATGCTCAAAAGTTAGAGCAAGAGAGAAAATACATTACATAATCGTTCGTCAGAATCGAACTAATAAAGAGACGGAAGGCTACCCAGTAGAACCTAGTCCACTTTCACGTTCACTGTCGTCTGCAATGTTGAAGCCACTATCCTTCCAGCAACGGAAAAAAGACACAAATGTGTACGTATCGACAGAACGTGTGAGATACTAGGCGAAATAATCGCTGTTGAAACATGCAGACTTTTATTCCCTCGGACTGGCTAATTGCCAGAGACCTAGTTCCAGAGTTACGATTATGGATTTCTTTTTATGTAGTAATATCTCTGCATTATACCACCCACCAACAGCACAGCCACAACAGATCCGCCAATAACAGTTCATTAGTTAGAACCCACGTGAGGAAGAGATTATGTATATTTATTGTTAGCACGACCTCCAGTAAAACAGCATTACCGATAAAGTTCTTATTTTCTCAGTCAACGTTCTACCAGTAACACTTTTATATGCTAAAACATGACTTCCTATGCAGAGCGTCGAACTCGGAGTAGACATAAGAAAATTAAATTTTACCATGAATTCTTTTCGCATTGATACATTAATCGTTGTGTGACATCTTAGACGCTGGCCTAAGAATAATTACTGTTACTTTGTAGCATTAGTATTTTAAAGTGTTCTGACGATGGTGTATAACATTCGGAATTACTCGGTTTTTGTGCCTCGTTCAATATCAGGTATTCTAAAAAAAAAAATCGGTTTCGCCAACTTGATCTGTTTCCGTCCTCAGGTGGCAGGTGGAGATCAGCATGATCTCACCGGTTCTTCATGGATTATCTGTATAATTTCAGTCCAGAGTTCACTAAACCCCCCCACACACACACACACACAAACACACAAATAGCGATAGAGTTAGAGTAAAGTGTTTTGACAACATGACAATCTTCAAATGAATTCTATGCATTGTTGTTCATGGATTTGGTTTGTTGGATCGGTTCGCTATATTCAGTTTACACTTCCTTTTCTGTCTCATGTTTGGATACGTACATACATTATCAATATTTTTATTGTACACCTGCCTGTTGTCTCCCATTGACAAATCCTGAGCTCAAGTGTTTATACAGCTGAAGTTGCATGAACATAGCCTTGTCCCGCGATTGAGGTTAGCTTTTTGTAACGGATCCAACAAAGTAAGTGTCTCCCACGTCTTCATCTGATGATGGAAACAGATCCAGCTTCCGAAACACGGTGTTATTTTAGAATACAAACTGCAAAAAAAACACCTTTTCCGAACAACACTGTTTATAATCATTGTAACTATACCATTATCATTTCGCTCGCTCGGAAGCTGGGATCGTGGGTTCGGATCTGTTTCCTGTGAGGGACGAACTGAATTCTTATATATTACTCTTATACACTGCCGGTCACGGTAGCCGAGCGGTCTAAGGCATGCACTGTCTTCGCTCGCTCGGAAGCTGGGATCGTGGGTTCGGATCTGTTTCCTGTGAGGGACGAACTGAATTCTTATATATTACTCTTATACACTGCCGGTCACGGTAGCCGAGCGGTCTAAGGCATGCACTGTCTTCGCTCGCTCGGAAGCTGGGATCGTGGGTTCGGATCTGTTTCCTGTGAGGGACGAACTGAATTCTTATATATTACTCTTATACACTGCCGGTCACGGTAGCCGAGCGGTCTAAGGCATGCACTGTCTTCGCTCGCTCGGAAGCCGGGATCGTGGGTTCGAATCCCACTCAAGGCATGGATGTTTAGTGTTTGTGTACAGGTACAGGCCTTGCGACGAGCTCATCACCCGCCAAATGAGTCCTACCGAATGTCTAAGATCCAGTAAACCTAATTATGAAAAATGAAAAAGAATTTCATGGAGGTAGACCTAGGCCGAAATTGGGGCTGCAGCGCCAAAAGAAAACACATATCGGACGAGGCAGAGCAGAAATGTATACAGAAGAGTTCTGGCAATTCTGTCCGAAGACGTAGAGGATAACATTACGATGGAAAGTTCTTGGGGAAATAAATGGGTACGTGGATGCGCTGTGGATAGAAATGGTTCAGAATCACGTGCAGAGGCATGTTTCAGTATTACTATTGCTTATCAACACTGCCCCGGGCTCTTCAGACAGTGAGAACACCGGAAATTATGATCTTGGGGCCTCACTTTATTTACTTTCTTTTTACGAAAAGACCGTACAATTTGACATAAGTAGTCTGGCAAATTTTAACTGCACGACACTGATGCTACTGCAACAGGCAGCGGCCCACTTTTCCCATTAGAGAAACAGCTCCAGACCGCCACTAATCCACTGCAGTTTCCTCGCATACAGAAACGTCATTTCTGTGGCTGTAACAAGCTTCTGTACACACATTCCATGTGATGGGTAATGCAGGTAATTACCAGCGATTACTGTGTGACAGCTGATGAGTACAGAGATGATGGGGTCATGGCAAAAAGTTGTTATCATCCATCTTCCCGGCAGGGTTCAAACTCTCGTACTCTAAGGAAGAAGACCAGTAAGCGTTAAGGAACGTAATTACCCTCCCCGACAGGAGAGAGATCACGCCAACAGCCTAATCTTACACACAAATGTAAAGAATATTAATATCATATGACTGAAATGCCGAGACTCTGTTTCGAAATTGTGTTTGTAACTGAGCCTCGTCCGCCAGCAGCGTCAGTACTGCAGAGACGCGAGCCTTCTCTGTAATCCAACCAAGAGGCGCAACTCAGCTCATGCGCTAGTACGCAGATGGTCGGTCATACGGTCCAGTCATATCAAATTCCTCACTGCCTGCTGCTGCTGCTGCGGCGGCGGCAGCAGTAGTAGCAAGTAGCAGCAAGCAGTGGTTGTGGTAGTAGTAGCAGTAGTAGTAGTAGTAGTAGTAGTAGTAGTAGTAATGTCAGTAGTGCTGGTGGTGGTAGTAGTAGTAGCAGCAGCAAGCAGTGGTGGTAGTAGCAGTTGTAGTCGTCGTGGCAGTAGTGGTGGTGGTGGTAGTAGCAGTAGCAGCAGTAGCGGTAGTGGCAGTAGTAGCAGCAAGTAGTGGTGGTGGTAGTAGCAGTAGCGGTAGTGGCAGTAGTAGCAGCAAGTAGTGGTGGTAGTAGCAGTAGCGGTAGTAGCAGCAAGTAGTGGTGGTGGTAGTAGTAGTAGTAGTAGTAGTGGCAGCAGTAGTCCGGTTAGTGGTGGTAGTAGTATTTGGTTTTCGGGAAAAAAACGTTAAATACGTATTTCGTGTATATTCAATTTGTCGGACATTTTGTCGAAACTTTCCATGGTCGCCATATTTGTCACTGCAGATTTGCAAAGTATATTTCATATATAATTTCTACGTACCTCCATATCACATTCCACATGCTTAACTCGAATGGTCCATTTGGCATCGCCATCAAAACAAAAGCTAAAGGAAATCTACGCACGGCCGCAATGTTGCCATTTTACATTTCACAAAGTTTTCTTAACAGAAGTAACAACCTCCTTCATGACCTATCAACATACTCGTACATCATTTTAGTAGCCTGAAGTAAGTAATCTATTATCCCTACCATCTCAGAACTTCGCGAGTCCTCCATATTATATTAAAGACTGTACGGAATTAAGAAAAGTACAAAGTCGGGATCCCTCTCGCCAAAATGACATAACTTTCATACCAAGTTCCGTAAAAATCGGTGAACTCGTTTAGAAGTTTAAGTACGCGGGCGAACAAACAGCATTTCCCTCCTTTCCACAGCGACCATATCGACTCTCAGGCCCATCAAGCCTCTTTCACCTAATTACGAGTTTAAGAATGTGTGGAACTACCCTCCATACGCCATGATGCGGTGTTTAATTACTCAACAAGTTTACGCTACTTCTTTCGCCAAAATTTGACAATTTTTGAGGTTGTAGGCTGTGAAGTCAACCTACACACGACTAAAAGTTATCAAATAATCAAAGAAAATACTAAATTCATTTGGTGTATATGAAGACAGCAGCCTTCACAGCAATGCGGAAAGTGTGAGTGGGTAACTCGAACCACACACGCGCTCTTCAGGTCAACAAGAGAAGAAACAGCAACATTTCTCTCAGAGCCAACTTCAGAATCAATCTCGCATCGAAAGAGAGGTGGCTTGGATATGAAAATGGGGTTTCACATTCAAATTCTCTCAGTTGTTCTGTTTTTATTAGTCCCTTCAGCATACCAAAACATGTTATATTCAGTAATAGAAATTTAAATGCGGCTACACCCCACATAACAACAAGCAGCAGCAAGATAAACATTACTCAACATCTTGTTCCTACCATGACACAACGTGGAGGACGTCATAATAAGGTCCGTAGAATAATATAACCTCTCCCATGTATTATTCATTGCCTCATACCCTCCCCTCACTTTTATAATACGCTAAAACCACAGGAACGATGGAAATGTTTATACATAACTTAAAAAAATGTCCTTCCGCCCTTCCCACACAACATACCATAAAAATTGCCAATAATATACCATATTGTGTTTGCTCACCGAGCTATGACATCACATAAGTATAAGAGACTCTAACCACAGCACGGCATTAAAAGCAGACGACAGAAGAATGGCTCTTAATATCCTGTAATGTCAACTCAGATGCTTAACGTTCTTTGCGCAGAAGATCCTCCACATGAAATGGAGAATTTAACAACTGTCTTGAAAGAACAATACGTAGTTATTGTCTGTCTAAAACATCTTTCAGTAGGCAACTAACCAGCAGTTAGTCGCTGGCCTCCCACCGCGGCGGCCCGGGTTCGATCCCGGGTCTAGTCAAGTGAGATTTGTGGTGGACAAAGTGGCGCTGGGGCAGGTTTTCTCCGAGTACTTCGGTTTCCCCTGCCAATCTTCATTCCACCAATTGCTCCACAATCACCCTCACCTATCATCTTGGGCTGGTACAATAGGCCAGAAGTGGCCGCAGTACAAGGGACTTAGTCCCACCCCACTAGCAATAAAAAAAAAGTCGAAAATATACTCCAATAACCTTCTAATGATAACGTCCATGATGACGTAACCTCTGTGACTTTTAAGGTGCGTCGACATTACTCGTGCTCGTACTCGCCAGGCTTGTGCTCGTCGGGAGACTCGTCTGGCTTTTACTTGCGGTCGTAAATCTTCGTCTACACTACTTCAGTTGCTCGCCAGGCTTCGGCGCGTGAGGATTCGTATATTTACTCGTAGTGTGTATAGGCTGTAGTCGTATTTTAATTTATTGGTTATAGTTTTTAAATTAAAAATTTGCTTGTCTCGTGACTTGTCATATCGTCTACATTACTCGCGAGCATAGCAAGTCACACGAGCACGAGCACGCGTAATGTGGACGCGCCTTTAGGCAAACGCAAAATTTGTACCGCTGATTTATATGGGGAATGGACATAAATGAGGAATATCAAATATTAAAGAAATTAGAATTATTAACTTTTTGAACATTATCCATCGTCCTGTTTATTTACAAACGATGTTTCGGAGACTGGATTCTGTCTCCGTATTCAGGTAAAAACCTATCCAGTAGGGACCAATCGATTGAGCTAGTCCCTGTCTCCGGAACCCAGAATCAACATACAGACCAAACACAACAAAAACCATCAAGGCGAGTTAAGGAAATATAAAAAAACTCCATACACATGAGGCCTAGCACTGTTATTTTTAAGTTAAAAACAGGACAATAGATAACGCCCGAAAACTCAATAACTGTATTAACAAACCATCGTCATGAACTTTGAAATCTTAACTGATGGAGCTGTTCTCGCAATGCCGCTGATGTGAAAGCCAGTCACTGGACTACCCACTCCAGTCGGAACAAGGTTCCGCTCCTCAGGGTCCACGGTAACGTAGTATCCAGCTTAAAGAGGTTGTGGATGTCTTGGCTAGGCAAGGATCGCTCCTGAATCAACAATTTCTATTTTGTCAAGTGTTAAGCTGAAGGTTAATGAGTGGCTGAAGGCGAAGCGCTCCGTACATTGATTGGGCTGCCACACTAGATAGGTTTGAGGAAGTCGAAGTTCTTCACTGAAAGACCTTCGGATAAATTGTGTAGATTTCGCTAGATGTGAAGTTCTCAGAACTACGCGGTGTACAGTCCTGACGACCGTATATTTCTGTCTACATTGTCACTAAAACTAAAACTAAATTCAACCCCCGCAACAGACCGTGAAGGCCCAGAGGGTTGTGAGAAGTCCACGCTCCCACGTTTTCTAGACAATCGGCTCACAGATGGCGGTGAGGGTGTCAGCCTTACGCGCCGGCCGTCCTTTATCCCTCAGGAAGATTTCTGGTACTCATTTCTTTCAGAGGCTGAGCCGACCCTAGGGCCATAGTGCGGCTGGAAGGATTAGGTCAATTGAAAAACCCAGTGACATCGAGAAACGAACCCGCGACTGTCCTGCTTCTCGCACAGTGCCTCATCCAGCTACGCTACCGCGTGCCCCAGCCTAAATATACGAATCAACAGAACTCTGTGTTCTTCCGATAGCCCGATCCCTCGTCCAAAGAGAACTACGAAATATCTAAGGATCCGCTGTTACAGAATTAATTCTGAGGCGAAGGATATAAAAGTTTAATCCGTGACAGCACAGGAAAAACAAAAGTCCTGTCAATGCTCCAGCAAAAAACTAAAACACAAAGCACTGTGAGATTCAGCGGTCAGTGATCTATACAAGACTCGAATCCGCAACCTTCAATGACCAAGGACGACTAGCGCTATGCAGTAATAAAAATGACCATGAGAGCGGCGCGAAAACCTGTTATAAAGAACTTTCGATAGCAGGCAAAACTTTCTTATGCCATTACATGTTCTGTTTCTTCATGAAAACGGGCCTAATTAACAAAAAACAAAATTGGGACTCAACACCTGTCAATACGAAGAGAAAGGTGAAAACTGGAATAATTCTATTTCTTCGAACTTTAATATGTCGCATCAGGAGTTTAAACGTTAACAGACGTATGACACCGTTCCGTTCAGAGTAGTGCCCCGAGATGTCAAGACATATGCCATTTATGCATTTCGTGACGTGATATTAACTGCAATTAGGCAAGAGTTGGGTAGGGAATCAATCATCTGGCCGTCTTACGGAAGATAAGATCACTAACTTTCTCTCGTCTTATTCGAAGACCTTGGAGTAACACAACATTCAGATATACATAACACATCGTCGAATTCATAGCAGCTGGATGTCTAAGGAAGCCTCCAGGGGACAATTAGATATTCAGGGGGAGGGGGGAGAGATTCTGGTGATAATTTCCAAATGCCTACCTACCCATGTCTTGTTTCCTTGTGTGTAACTAGTCATCAGTCTGATAGACATCCAAAAGCCAAGTCAGCTTCATGTTCCTACCAAAAAAAGAATAGTTTTTGGCGCTCCCGCGATTAATGGATTAATTAATTACTTCTTTCCGGTAATGTAAGATGTTTCTTTTCTCCACGCCGTCTAGACCGACCCTGAGGACCACCCATCCTCCTATCCATGGATGCAGGGCGCTGCGAGTGGCAGATGCGTGAAGCTGACGGCACATCTCCGTCTAGTGCCGAGGTCAGAAAAGATGGAGCTATACCTCCACTCCTCTCTATATCTTTGTGGCATAGTGCTTCACTACTCGTACTTAAGTACAGAGACAACTTTACGTTTTTTTAGTGAATACCGGACATCTGAGTAAAGATACCGTTTTACACACCTCCCATCTTCACGGCGAGACATTTTTTACGACTGCTGTAACGCACTGTTACATGTACACCCACTGCTAGGCAACGTGTTGTAAACAAGTTACCGCGAAGACAGATTCTTGGTAAACAGTCCATTGCTAGGTTACGCAACAATAGATGAGGCTGTTTTCTATGCGGTCTGTGCCAAGTAACAGTAGAATAACGGAGTTATGAAATCCGTTTCTAAGCAACGGCTGGGTAAACACATTTTCACGTATCGGACCGTGCTATGAAAGCGGTGACGTCAACAACAATACACACTGTGTTTTCCGTGGGGTCTGTGCAGGGTGCTTATAAGAGAAAGGAGTGACAGAATTCGTTCAGTGGGCAGTTATGTGTCAGCTGTAAGATGGAGGAGCGAGTTCAGAAGAATTTTTAGTTCCGGAGTGACTGAAGACGAAATAGTAAGAAAATTTCATAGCGAGTTGAAGCGCTAGTTTCTGTGTTGAGATCCGTTGCTAGGAGACGACTAGTGAAAACTGAGAGTCCCAGTGCGTGTGCAACGGTGAACTGGAAAGTATGTAAATCAGCGATAGCGCTGTATTGATTGTAATTAAGAGATACTGTAAACGAGGTGCTAATAAATCCAATTAACCGAACCAGAACCCGTTATTTTCGTCACGCGTACCACCCCACACGTTACAGTATCTTAACGCTGCGACATTTCTTCGTGGTACTGGGATAACAACTTTAACTTATTGTTTTATTCTCTTGTTTGATTCATCTTCACTGTTGTTACGAAAACTGAGTGGCTGCAAAAATTTTAATTGATTTTTAGTAATTATTTGTTATTTTTAAGTGGACAGCAGCACGCGGTTTTAGCGCACATCAGAACAGTGTAACAGTGTGGCCGCATTAAGACACGTGAAGATGGCCATCTATGGCCTAAACATGTTGTGTTAAGTGTTAAATGGTGCATAAGCAGTTTTTGCATTATTGACGGACTGTGGACCAGCTGTAAACTGGTATTAAGATTAATTAGTCTTCAATAACTGTACATTCAAGAGCACAAACTTCTTGCCGTTAATGGGTAAGGTAAAAGGTAAAAGGTAAAAATGTTCCCATTCTTAATTAACCAGGAAATCAGTAGGCAGAATTCTGATTTCTTGCTTGGCTTACTCTTCTACCCTGGAGACAGAAGTAATATCTTCCTCTGAAACGTTGGTGGGCTTCTACCAAGCTATTCGGAATTTGAATTCAGAACATCGTATTCTCCATATTCATCGCTGTAAGAACCTCAAATCCAACACATAAAAAAGTGTATAGTCGAAAAAAAAAAAAGAGGGGGAAATTTGTCTGGAATACTCACTTTATTATCCGAGACTCCATGTCTAGTTCTGTATTTTACGTTTCATTTCAAAATGAATGAGTGGGTGGATGGATAGTTGAGGTTACGTTTCCACAGTTCAGTCGATCAATGCTCGACGACTCCCAACCCTCACCCTACCCTGCCTCGTGCGGTCAACCCTTTCTTCGTCTATCTCACTCTTCTAGCACCATCATCTAGTTATCTCACTCTGTTTTACTTCACCTTTCATGCCTGCATCCTCGTCGTTAAATCCTCCACAAATTTCAAGACGCAAGAGCGATAAACTCTCAAATCAAGGAACAGAACAATACTCAACTACACACAACGCTAGAAGTTACAACGTATCAATGACAAGATGGGCCACAGCCGTTGTGATACTGATGACACACAAAATTCCTAAACATTGCTTCACACGACGCAACATGACCATCACACAGACCTGGAAGACAGAGATTCTTCAGCCCTGATAATAAAGGTGACATGTCCCTCCTAAACGTCGGTTGACTTTCACCATCTACAAAGCGATATATCCCAAAATACAGAACTCTTCATAACAGCCGTGACAACCCGAAACCCCACCCATACATTTCAGTTATTTCTTTTATGTAATTAATAATTATCAAGATTTTACAAATGTTTGAAATTTAAAAAATTGCAGTCAATTCAGTTTCATTATTCAGGTTTCCTAGAATGTTCCCCTCCCCCAAAGACTCTGGAAACCATTGTCTTTACGTTTCATATTGTCACATATTTCCTTACTTTCTTTAAACGTAAGTACCTGTAATCTTAATACAAATTAATTAATACAGGACAGAAAGCAGCTGTTCGATAAGAAATTTAGACATTATATTCTAGGATCGTAAATATATATTACCTAAAAATTTAAAAATGAGCCGTGATGGCTCACTCGGTATAGTGAAGGGCTGGATGGCCAGGGTTCAATTCCTGACAGGGCCAAGGGATTGTTTTAACACCGGATATTGGACCTATCCAGCCTATCCAAAAGGTAAGGGAAATTCTTTCCCTGTGGGTAAAACGGCCAGTGCGTGAAGCAGACCTCCCATTTCCTAGAGTCAGCAATAATAAAATGGCGTACATACAAACTTGACATAGGAAGCGCCTCGTAACACTGTGCCCAGAAATGATGCATGGTACAACTGCTTCAAGGGCTCAACAGTTGCTACAGGCAGGAAAAAGACACCCAGGCACAAGCCATTGCTTAGAAAGGAACGCAGAACACATGTGCTCACACAAAAGTCTTGAATAATTCCAAGGACGCACTTCAGTACCTAGCAAAAAGAAGGCTGCTAACAAGACAAACCAAAACATTTCATTTGTGGCCATCCATTCTCAATCATTAAATCTAAGGGACACAGTATTGGTTGAAGGGCTATGCTACAAGCCGGAAGGTCGCGGGTTCGAGTCCCGATAAGGTCATTGGACTTTTTTCAATTGACCTAATCCTTCCAGCCGCACTAGGCCCTGGGGTTTACTCAGCCTCTAACAGAAATAAGTACCAGGAATTAATTAAATAATTTTCCTGGGGAGTAAAGCGCAGCGGGCGCGTAAGGCTGACAACCTCACCGCCATCTTTGAGCCGATTGTCTAGATAATGTGGGAGCCTCAACGTCTCACAACCCTATGGGCCTTCACGGCCTGGTACAGGGATAGCTTTACTTTACTTTACTTTTAACCTGTAATGTTGTGTATTTCGGGAGGACCCCAACGTTTCCAAGGACCATGTCGCCTCCATCTTCATGGTGAAGGAGTAAGCCATGCAGCAAGAAAGTGACAAGCAGGGCCGCTGTTTCTGATATCATTTTTAACATAAAGATAGGTAATAGATGTTCTGAAAATATAGCACTGTTCAGATATTTGGGAACGACGATAACAAATCAAAACGTGATCCAGGAGGAAATTAAGAGGACGCTGAATTCAGCAAATGCTTGCTACCATTCAGTCCAGAAGCTTTTGTCTTCTCCTCTGCTGTCCAAAAACATAAAAATCAGAATATACAAAACTATACTGTATGGTTCTCTGGTTCTCCTGAAGAAAAACGCGATTCGTTGTTAAAGCCTCTTGCGACTGAAGTAGTTAAGGAACCAGCAGAATACACGCCATAGATCAAGCGGTTAGTCGCTGGCTTCCCACCGCGGCGGCCCGGGTTCGATCCCGGGTCTGCTCAAGAGGGATTTGTGGTGGACAAAGTGACGCTGGGACAGGTTTCTCCGAGTACTTCGGTTCCCCCTGCCAATCTTCATTCCACCAAATTCTCCATCATCATAATCACCCGGGGCAGGTACAATAGGCCAATCAGTGGCCGCCGTGCCGAGTGGACCCAGTTGGACTCCACCCCCCACTAAGCGAATTTAAAAAGAAAAAAGAATTTGGCTCACTGGAACCCGAGCCGAGACGGACCGGCGAGCCAAACTCGTACGTGTATGGGCCCCTTTAGACCGCGTGGCCACTGTGATCGGCTCATAATTCAATCATTAGCGCAAAATAACCTCGGAAGATGTCAAAAGCAAAACAATTTTGCCAGCACACCAGTCTCCGGCTTCCAAACGGTAAGGTGTCTTCTTCATAACGGTCAAACAACATATAACCAAATAACAGCCACCGTTCTACAACTTTCTGTTGGTCATGGGTGAGAAAACATTACTCTCCACGAGTGGTTATATTTATACTACTATTTAATACCCTGCACCCAGTGTCCACTGTTTGTTTAAAACCTCGTGTTCCAAAACCTTCCCTAATGTTATGTCTTCGTCAGTATTTGCTTAACTCCGAGACGTGACAACACGAAAAAAGGTTAACACGCGTTCCAATACACAGTAGCTCGTGGCTTACCTACTGTCTCACGGCAATTGGGTTGTTAAATTATAGCTCTAACACTGAAGATAAAAACTAAAATGCAGCAAGAAGTAAATAAACCTGATGTCGTTTCAAATTTAACGATTTTTATGTCATAATAAATCTGAACTTAATTATGAACCGAGGTACAAGTAGTTTAAAACCATTATTCTGCAGCGTAATTCTGTCACGAACATGAACAGTATCGGGAGCCGGCATAGCTCAGTCGGTGTAGCGACTGTCTACGGGGTCGGAGTTCGAGTCCAGGTAGGGGCATCATCGCCCAGAACGGTTCTAGTGGCCTCCCAATATCCTATCCAAGGGGGATACGGGGTGTTATTTTCACGGGGGTAAAGCGGTCGGGGCGTGAAGCTAGCCACTCACCTCAAACTAGTGCCGAGGTCAAGAATTATCCACTACCCCATAAGTCTTAACAGGGAATTCACCTTTTTTTACACACGAATAAAAAACTCCGTGGCCTTTAGTCCGCAAGCGAACTATACCGACCGAGCGATCGCCGCTTGTCGGCGATTACCTCAGTAATAATAATACACAGGTATTATCAATACTGGTATGCATTTCACTCTCTGTTTAGACCATCTATCTACATATCTGTTATCGGTGTACTTACTTAACAGCATTTCCAATGGGACCGGAAACTGGTCATCATCAGAGCAGGTCTGAAGTATCAATAAGAAAAATGTTGACGATGATAATTCATTTTATATAAAAGTTTACAATGTTTTAAGTATAATAACCGGCGAATGATGACAATAATGATAATTTAATTGGAATCAATTCTGTAATATTTTAATTCGAACAGGAAATGATGATAATTATGACCATAATTCTATTCAATCCAACTGCTTATAATAATAATAATAATAATAATGATGTCCTCAAATACCTATGCGAGTAGCAGCAACAGCAGACAGTGTAGGAAGACGGGGAGGAGGGAGGAGGAGGAGGGAGGAAGAGGAGAAGAAGAAGACTTGAAGATGTTTCCATGAAAAGAACTTTCTGAAACAGCTGAATACCTACCGACCGCTTGCATACCTCCATTTACCAGGCACTCCTCAGTCACACAATTTCTAATCAGTTTTGTGTCTATTCAGACAGGCAAGACCGTTACTTTCCGTCTCCGCTAACTCGGCAATGGGTTCGAATCCCGCTTAATCCACAGATGTAATATATCCAGATTAAGGTTTACAGCCTTTTTGGATGTAATATCCTGTAGTTTGCTAGATGAGTGCCAACATTCTAGAAGTCTTGTGCTCCATCTTCAGGGTAGAATATGTATATTTTTATTCCTGCTTACTGGTCTCTGCGTACAGACACAGTTCAGGCTAATACGTATCCTGTATTTAGCATATGAGTGCCAATATTTTGGAGGAACTCTGTACCCGTATCTTCTGGCTAGAAAATCCGGTCACGGTAGCAGAGCGGTCTAAGGTATGAACTGTCTTCGCTCGCTCGGAAGCCGGGATCGTGGGCTCGGATCCCACACAAGGCATGGATGTTCCGTGTATGTATGCGTTTATTCTGTTTGTGTTGTTCTGTGTTTAGGTAGAGGCCTTGCGACGGGCTCATCACTCGTCCAAGGAGTCATACTGTCTGTAAAATGTTCATGAAACTGAAAATCAGAGGCCAGGACCCAAGGGGGCTGTAGAGCCAGTGGGGGAAAAAAATAAAAACCTTTTTATTCCTATTAATCATTCTACTCCTGTTCGCTACGAGGACAGAAACTGAAATCTCATATACTTAAAAATGAAAGTTATCGCACCATCTAATTATGTAATTACGCACTAAGCCGTGAAAGTAGATGAGGGAGTGTACGTATAACTCCATTCTTGACCTCAGCACCAGCCGCTTTGCGCCCATGAAAATATTACCCGGTTTCCCACTGGAGGCTGGGTGGGCCCCAGAACTACTCTGAACGACGTGGAGAAGAGAACTCTTACCTATGCCGGGAATCAAACCCAAACCGTCCGGCTCCACATGACACTGTAATACTCGAGGCAGATTAAAATACCTTTGAAGAAAGCAGTCTTCTGGGATTTGGCACAGTGTATATGTGGTGTTAACCGACGTTTCGGAGGAACGTATCGCCTCCATCTTCAGGGTAGAAGAAAAAATATATAAGAAATCTGCAAGCAAAGAGACCGTGAGAACAGGTAAAAGCAGACTGCTTTCTTCATAGTCACTGCCGTGAAAGCCTCAAATCATAAAATACCTTTATTTTAAATTGTATTCTGCATGTTCTGACGTATCACAAGTTAAAGGCCTAAACAGTCCAGCTCATTCACATGCAAGCCGCTGAGACTCTCAAAGGAGATGTGAGGTTCTGTATATTCCGGTTTCACCAAAGCCCGGCGGCAATACCCATGAGATATAATCATTAACAAGTGCTCGTAACGAATTACTGCAAGCAATACAGCGGACACTTTTCTCGTGAATAACTACCGACAAAAGGGAACTCTTATATTGTCTAGTGTACAGCAAGGGAAGAGTCTATATATCTTTATTACTTTACAAAGGCAGCTAGTAGACTTTATTAAAAGCGAAAGGATGGTGTCTACTAATAAGCTACCATTTTTTTTTTTTCCAAAACTGAGGGCAAAGTTTGTGCTGGATACGGCCTACCTGTTATACACCTTAAAGGTTAGAAGAGACAGAACATAATGCACGGAGGGATTTGGGGGGAGGAGATTGGAAGTCAGTGTGTAAGATTTGAGGTTTTCGCGGTGGTGACTATAAACAATGCCGTCTTCTGGGATGTGGCGCCGTGTAACCGACGTTTCGGAGGAACGTATCGCCTCCATCTTCAGGGTATAAGAAATCCGCGATCAAGACTACAGACAGCTGCTTACGCTGGTTCATCGATCGTGGATTTTTATACCCCGAAGATGGAGGCGATACGTTCCTCCGAAACGTCGGTTAACACCACATATACACGGTGCCAAATCCCAGAAGACTGCTTTCTTCATNAGTCAGTGTCATTCTCCCATTATGGCTAATTTCTTATGGCAATATTTTAAATGATTTCGTTGGAAGAAAAAAAATATTCTTAATAAAATATAAGATATAGGTTTTGGAGATTAACACTGTATACTGAGATTCCTGGTTTGAACCCCATCAAATACACAAGAAATACATTACTGCATATAAGTGCAGCATACTAGAGTCGGTAGAGCGACTGGCTACGGGCTGGACGGCAGAGGCGTCTGAGTTCAAGTCCCGATAGGGTCAAGATTCTTCTCCTCTCCACGTCGTCCAGACCGGAACTTAGGTCCACCCAGCCTCCTATCGAAAGGGTAGCGGGGGCTCTTTCCCCGGGGTAAAGAGGCCGGGGAGTGTAGCTGTCCACTCACCTCCAAATTGTGCCGAGGCCAAGAAAATGTGGATCTATTCATCCACTCCCCTTATTCGCCTTCATGGTGTAGTGCTTAATTAGTTAAGAAGAGGGACACTTTTATGTTTTACTTCTACTTTACAAACAAATAATTAATTACTAAATGATTAAGGCTCCTACCAGACCGCCTCTGTGGTCTAGTGTTCAGAGTTCTTGGCTACAGATCCAAAGGTCCCAGGTTCGATTCGCGGCGCTACCAGATTTCCCGAGTAGTAGTGGGTTTGGAATGGGGTTCAATATTGTATTAAGCATCCTGTTACACTGTACACAATGTATGACACAAACTCCGTCCTAAGTGCAACAATTTATTGTAGTTCTTTTGTCTTCTTTTCTTCTACACTACATGTTTCGGCCGTAAATGGCCATCATCAGGTGTATACTCTCACGTAGCTGTTACACTGCACGTAGTTTAAAATTTAAAAACACCAGCTTTCTTAATTGTTCATTTCTCCGTTGTTAATAGGTCCCGATATATCAGAATCCCCTTGCTGATATTTGTCAGATATGTACAAAATCTTTGTTAATTTACATACGTCAATTTGAGTTTAGAATTTTGGTATTTTGAAATCTTCAATTCAAATTTAAAATTCACAGAGATACCTGCTCTAGGTCTACAGTGCTGCAGCGGCTACTTCTTGCTTTCAGCACCGTTCAGGTATTATCTGCTATAGGTCTACAGTGCTCACCCTCGTGAGGATAACTGAAGAGCTAGCTGAATGGAAAAGTAGCGGCTCCGGTCTAGAAAACCAAAATTAAAGGCCCTGGGAATCCTCTGCGCTGACCACGTGACACCCTCTATCCGCAAAAGTTGGCACTAACTTCGCCGACAAGCGGCGGTTGTTCGGTCGGTAAAGTTCCCTTCCGGACTACAGGCCACGGAGTTTCTTTTTGTTTTCTTTGTATAAGGCTCCTACCATATGGGAGTCTCGTCAGTCTACTTCCTGTCAAGCTGACTGAGTCCTGAGTCCTTACTAAGAGCAGACGCAGGCCAACGAATACCACAGCAACAGAGTCCAATGGGATTAAACAAGACAAGAAACTATCACCTTCCGCGCACCCTGAATCACGCCTCTGAACATGGCCGTTTCATATTCCGCGTATGTGGCCCATTGGCTGACATGGAAGGGAGACGAAGTACAATTTACCCTACACACGAACCGTACAACCCTTTCCTAGAACGCCTTTAATAAAACTCTGCGGTACATTAATCTTCCTAACGTGGGCTCGCAATTTAATAACATGACCAGTTATTGGCTTTCGCAGCTCTCGGTCCAGAAATCGATTACCGGCTGTATTACTTAGAGATGTGACGAACACGTGTGTGAAATATCTCTCAACCTTATCCCTCCTAAACACAAGCAGCGCCCGAAAGATGCAAGCCGCAACACCTGACTGTGTTCACTAACCTATCACAACTCCATGCCATAACTCATGCGGCCAGTCGCCGATTTCTCACAGCGGAAGACCGGGTTCACAACCAGGGCAGTCCATATGGGATCTCTGGTGGCCAAACCGGCAGTGGGACAAATGTTTTCCCACGACACTTTGATTTTTGGTCTACTTGCCTTATTTCGAAAATATGAAATAAGACTTATGAAATCATCTTCCTGTGTGTATGTGTCGCCCCTAACCCCTTTGTTAGGCAACAAATATGCAATAATAGAACTGTTGGACGCGGAGTTTTCTATGCAGCCCGTGCTGTATAAAATACTCAATACGTAATGAAAGTAGGCAATTATTTTGTCCCGGTCTGTGTGTGTTTGTGCACGCGTGTGAGCGTGACTGCTCGCTCAAGTCCCCCACCCCCCTCCAGTAGATGGCGAATGACCAGTATTAGTTGGACCTCACCTCTCCACGAAGATGAGGCCCCATTTCATAACACGTAAAAGCCTTGGAATGAACCAAAATATGGTCATGGGCCCCGACGACGGCAGAAAACAAGAATAAGTTAGGAAGGGCCGGCAAAAATTTAACCCAACGACCGATTAGGTCTTCCCAGAACTTCTTGTTCATTTCTAATTATCATTCCACTAGTGAACCATATTTTATCTATCGTCAGAGGCCGGTACAAGAAGCCCAGCTGAAGCTGTCTGTTAAAGAACTCAGTGCAACCCCATCCCCCCCCCCTACAAAAATAATAATAAAACTATGATGATAATTTTCGAAGGTACAAGAATTTATATCGCCTATCGTCCTTCAAACAGCTCCACCAGTCCGCTACACTATTTCGTTCACAAATGCAATCGTATTGTCCTTGTCGCCAGTAACAGATATGATTCATCTGTCGATATTTGAATTCGGGCGATCTCAGCAGGCGGGTCTCTCACAACTTTCTACATTGGTATTACTAACCCAGTTTTCATAGTTCCCCACGAAGTAGGTCCACGTTGACAATGAAAATAACCAAACAGGAAATAATTTCGGTACAGTTATCTTGACCTCCTTACCATATGGACAGACTGACGAGACACACTTTTCCATACAACGCTGTGCCCATCTGTCTTCCGCCTTCCAAGAGCCAGAGATACATGGGGTGAGAAGTGGTGTTGATGGATGTGGACTGGTCTGGGGACTCGAATTCAGGGCTATCCGGGTAAAAAGTTTGGAAATGACAGTTTGGGCTGTAACTATAAAAAAAATGTAAACATTTATTGACGTTCAAATATAATTAGACGTACCGGCTCTCTGGTATACCAGAATTTTGTCTTTCATTTGCGTACTTACCGCTCCACTAATTAGAGTAATACTCGCATAAGGGAGGTAATTGGTTTCTCTTTCCATCTTCGTAATGGGCAGAAATTTGAAGAAGAAAAAGTGTTTATAAATCTTTTGTAAAGGTGTCCCTGTGCTTAAGTAGTTAAGCACTACGCAATGAAGGAGTATGGGGAAGTAGATATATATCCACAATTTCTTGACCTCGGCATTAGCTGGAGGTGAGTGGTCACCTTCACCCCCGGTACCCATTAGATAGGAGGTTGGGTAAACCCCAGAGTTGGTTTGAACGACGTGGAGAAAATTCTTGACCATACCGGGACTCGAACTCCGAGCCCTTGGTCTTCCAGCCCGCAGCCAGTCGCTATACCGACTACGCTACCCCGTCTCCTTAAAATCCAATGTTTTGGTGCTTCATATGGGCTAACGGTTTCCACAAGCATGGTTAAAATAATTTAAAACCAAGCTCCTGGTTCTAAACTGACAAACCAGCCCAACCAATTCCAGGAGAAGGGTGTGGATATACTGTACAGGCCTTACTGAACTACAGCTGAACCAATAAAACATGATCCGTTCTCCATAAAACATTCGCGGTAGACGAGAAGGGTAAGCCGTAATTGGGAATCCCCGCTCTAAAACTTCGGATAACTGAATGAATCACTCCCCCTTACACTGTCTTCGGCCCTTAAGACGAAACAGGTGTACAATGGGCGGAGTATATTTTATGCAAGGAGATAAAATAATAAATTAATTACAACGTTCACTAAATTAGATACCAGCAGGGTTTTCACTTCGTAAACCATCCGAGTCCTGATATGTTCTTTATCTTAATCTTCTGCTGTTACCTTTGACTTTTAAGAATGTATCTGTCCCTTGAGGGAGCACACAAAGAAGCAAGGACATAATCGATTTTCAATTACTATAGCGAGAATGAGCGGCTTGTACCAGAAATAACTATAAAATTTGTTACCAATTCCTTGCGTTCACGACAGTCAGAGAATGTCTTCTAATGTCTAATACATAAAGCTACAAACATTCTAGCTGCGGCGTCAAACGTTCAAATAAAAGATGGCATATACTATTCAAGAATGGTGGAAAGACAAACGCTCATCAAGTCCACACACTACGCTCGTATCATCAAAACAAACTCCGTGGTTTCAGTCCGCAAGCGAACTATACCGACCGAGCGACGGCCGCTTGTCGGCGAAGTTAGTGCCAACTTTAGCGGATATAGGGTGTCACGTGGTCAGCGCAACGAATCCCCACGGCAGTTAATTTCGGTTTTCTAGACCGAAGCCGCTATTTCCTTGAAATAGCTCCTCAATTATCCTCGCAAGACTGAGTGGACCCAGTTCCAGACCAACTACTTCTCAGAAAATCTGGTATCGCTAGGAATCGAACCCGGACCTCTGAATCTGTAGCCAGGAGCTCTGACCACTAGACCACAGAGGCGGTCGCTCGTATCATCAAACAGCACCAAATTACTAACAACTGCCTGGTCGTACAAAATATACGCACGTGTCTTAAAAGCATAATATACATATTGTGGCGTGGCACCTAAAAGCCGGATTATATGACGTCCATTGCTACGCAACGGCTACAATAAGAACGCATACTTCAGTGGTAACGAATACATGGGCAGAACACTTCCTAGGAAACAGCCTTGGCTGGAGAGACAGAACTGCAGCAACGGATACGCTAGCGAATTGTCCAATAAAACAGCTTCGTCTAAGCCGCAACCCGGTAATTATTTGTCACGGAACCCCGGACAAGTGACATCAACACTTCGGCCTAAAATATGTACCCATTTACAAGGTTTAATGGGATAGCTCAATCGGTACAGCGATAGACTATGGGCTGGACGACCGGGGTTCAATTCCAGGCAAGGGCAAGATATTGTCACGCGTAGGAGTGACTCTCGACCGGGACTGGATTGGTGAAGAGCTTTACTGACCACTTACAGGTCGTAACTACAAATAATTATATACTATTGCTTACGTCTACGCTACAAATCACTCCTCGCCATCTTCTCAGTCTGCTTTCACTAGTCGTTACTTGATATCGACTCTCAACAATGGCTATTTCTCTGCAATGTTCTCACTGGACGTTTCCTGGTAACGAAACTTAACAATGAATGATTCTTCAGCTTCCGTGCTCACGCTCTTGCCCACTGGCTAACATGTCACACCTGCACTCTCAACTGAATTGTAGCGGTCTTCAAGATAACTTCTCGGCACGGGCTACGCAGAAAACACAACCCCCCATACTGTTGTAGCGGCGTGCTTACCGCGCCATTGCATAGTAACGGTCGCGACGCAGATCACACAGAAAACAATTTTTCTGTTGTTACGTGCATGTTGCGGGTGTTACTTAGCAGCGGCCTCAGTCACTGCTTAGCAACGTGTCTTCATTCATTCATCTGTAATCTGTCAAGACGACAGGTCCACAGTCTCTTCCAAAACAGTTCCTCCACTTGATGCGATCTAGAGCTTTCTCCTTCAAATGAGAATATCCTCTTCTGTCCCCAAGGTCATCCAGCATCTTCTTATGTCTTCTTCCTCGTCTTCTGGCCACTTCTATCCGCCCCTCTACATTTCCTTCAATAACTTCTTTCAGAAGGCAGTTTCCGCCTAAAACATGACCAATCCAATTAGCCTTCCGTTTTCTTATTTCGTGTAGAATATTCCTCTGCACACTGACTCTAATTAACACTTCTTCATTTCTCACATAATCGGTCCAACTGATCTTCTCCATCCTTCTCCAACACCACATTTAGAAGCTTTCCAGGTGTTTCTGATCTACTGCCCTAAGAGTCCAAGTTTCAGCCCCATACAAAGCGATGCTCCAAACGTAGCATTTCTCTAGTTTCCTTCTCAAATTTATGTCCAATTTGCTGGTAAAAAGATTCTTCTTCTATACCCAACAATATTTTGTTCCCTCCTGCACAGTGCCCAGACCAGCTCCGGGGCCCACCCAGCTTCCAATCCATTGAGTACCGAGGGCTCTTTCCCCGGGAGAAGAGTGGCCGGGGCGTGAAGCTGGAGCTATGTTTCTATTGTCACATACGTCTTCGTGGCCTTTGTTTTTATCTTACCTCTACTAAATCTTGTCTGCATCGCGTTCTAAGCACTTACGGATACGTATAAATATGCTTAACTTTCTATCCAGCCTCGACTTCTGAACAGACGTACAACAGTTCTCTTCCCTCTTGTTCAAGAAATCGTCATTCCCTCGTTTCCTTCAAATTCTCGAAATATGCTTTTAATTGCATGTGTTCCAGAAAATCGAAAAGAGAAACATTCTATCATGAACACAAATTCCAGATGCAACTAGTGATCACCAATAAGACAGCATAAACTGTTCATAAATTACGATCATTACTGTAATAAAAACAAATTTCTCTGCAACAACAGACCCTTATGCAGTAAATACTGTTATGAGTGTTCGTTGCTTAAAGGACATTCCATTGAGTACACCGATAAGACAATGGGGAATTTCTTGTCAGGAATCAGATGACAAAACCTCAGTTATTAAACATTTATCTGGATAATTACAACATACAGACGATTTGTGTTGTCTCGCACAGGAACATTTCAACACGTCCACATGACCTGTGTCGTTTATTCAGAAGCAATTTGCTTGGAAATGATTTAGAAAATATGAAGAACATAAACTATCAAGGTGAGTCAGAAGTTCTTTCGGAAAAAAAAAACAACTTCAGATATACAAAGCTTTAATGATGGCTGTTAACAAATGAGTGTTGCAAAAATAAAATAAACACTATTACCTCAATAAGTACACTGAACGTTCTACTGGCTGAGTTACCGACGAATCAAAGTTCGATTCCCTTCTCCACAGCGTCAAGACGGATCCACACGGCCAATAATCTTGGTGTTCTAGACTGGAGCCGCTACTTTTCCATTCAAGTAGCTCCTCAGTTATCCTCACGAGGCTGAGTGGAACCCGTTACGGACCCTCTACTTCTCAGAAAAATCTGGTAGCGTCGGGAATCGAACCCGGACCTCTGGATCTGTAGCCAGGAACCACTAGACCACGAAGGCGGTCCGTGTGTTTAATAATAGAGTCGAAACAAAAACGAAGAGCAACATCCCGAAACAAATGCTTCATCAATGAGACAGCGGCTATTTACTGAATCTGTTCTTTACATACATCTTTAGAAATTAAGCCGACTTTCTATTTTTCTCCCTCTCTCTCTCTCTCTCTCTATCTATGGCTCTACAGCTCTCTGTTGCAGCTCGGTCGCTTTTTCAGTTTCTTAATCCTATATACAGTCGGTAGGACTCCTTGGACGGGGGATCAGCCCGTCGCAAGGCCGCTACCTACACACTGAACAACACAAACACAGACATCCATGCCTCGAGTGGGATTCGAACCCATGATCCCGGTGATCAAGCGGGCGAAGACGGCCACCGTGACTGGCATTAAGCCGACACAGCCTATGAAAATGCGGGTTATTTTGCGTTTCAAATAAGCAAGAAGATGAAAGTTAACTGTGCTTGACTATACCAAAGATACTTCAGATAGAAACGAGAGGTACGTGAAGGGACACCGGTTATTCTTACACGACTGAACAATAGCCTACACTTACAATGTTTTGTTTTTCAAGGATCCTGCATTAGCAGACATACATTTTTGTTTGGAGGTCGATGGTATGCTGTGCGTTGTCCAATCGGAAGCATACGGTATGTCGCTTATATGCTCGTATTTCCCGACAAGCCTTGGGGTGCCGCCCATGCGACATGTACGAGTATTTTATATGTTGTCACACTTCACAACTACGAACGTCTTATTCAGTAGAACAACTGACTGTTATTACGAAATCTTGACATCACCTCTATTGCTCACTGAATTGAGTGTTCAGTGTACCACGTGACATTTCACTAATTGAACTGTTAATGAAATAAATAATCAACTTTTTTCTCTCCTCTTGCTCCCATTTTGGAGAATAAGGCGGATTTCTCACTTTCATGGTCATCTTACAGACGGTAGGAGTCCTTGGAAGGGTGATCAGCTCGTCGCAAGGCCTCTACCTAAACACAGGACAACACAAACATAAAATAAACGTGGGGTTCGAACCCATGATCCAGGCTTCGGAGCGAGCGAAGACGGTGCATGCCTTAGACCGCTCGGCTACCGTGACCGGCAGTAATCAACATAACCATCAAAACAGCGTCTATTAAATCTCACGAAACGTCTGTTCCAGAAGAGGACAGCAGCGAACCAGTTCAGTAATGCGTAGGATTTTTAATTCTCAAGGTCGTTTCACTTATTCTTGGAACTCACCCCCCCTCCGGCCCCTTCTTGCACCTCAAACGTCGAAATAGTTCAGTAAAATCTGCTTATAACGACATGCCAAGTTTCTCGAAGCTTTATGCCTCAGTTTAAGATGAATTTTTAATTACAGACAAAACGAGCCAAATCTGCTACTGCCTACTTTCGAGTAGAACTCATATAGTCATCTTCCCTGTTGCAGAGTTTCGTGTATAACTCGTAAATCCACCCTTCCTGTCCCACAGTTTCGGTTACAACTCATTCAGCCAACTTCCCTGTTGCAGAGTTTCGTGTATAACTCGTAAATCCACCCTTCCTGTCCCACAGTTTCGGTTACAACTCATTCAGCCAACTTCCCTGTTGCAGAGTTTCGTGTATAACTCGTAAATCCACCCTTCCTGTCCCACAGTTTCGGTTACAACTCATTCAGCCAACTTCCCTATTTCAGAGTTTCGTGTATAACTCGTAAATCCACCTTTCCTGTCCCACAGTTTCGGTTACAACTCATTCATCCAACTTCCCTGTTGCAGAGTTTCGTGTATAACTCGTAAATCCACCTTTCCTGTCCCACAGTTTCGGTTACAACTCATTCATCCAACTTCCCTGTTGCAGAGTTTCGTGTATAACTCGTAAATCCACCTTTCCTGTCCCACAGTTTCGGTTACAACTCATTCAGCCAACTTCCCTATTTCAGAGTTTCGGACATAACTCATAAACCCACCTTACCTATGAAGAATTTCGGGCAGAATTCATAAACACAGCTTTCCTACCGCACAGCCTCCAAGCCCACAAATCGTGCGTTCATAATGGCATATTAAAGATAAAAAAAAAGGTAATGCTACCCCTGTAACAGGCCGTGAAGGCCCGTAGGGTTCTGAGACGTCGAGGCTCCCACATTTTCTAGACAACTGCCTCACAGGCAGCAGCGAGGCTGTCAGCCTTACGCCCCGGCAGCCCTTTACCCCCAGGAAGATTCCTGGTACTCATTTCTGTTAAGAGTCTGAGTCGACCACAGTGCGGCTGGAAGGATTAGGTCAACTGGAAAAAAAAATCACCTCATCGGGACTCGAACCCGCGACCTTTCAGCTTGTAGCATAGTGCCTGTGGCATTATTCTGAACGTCATGAGGAAACGCATTAATACACTGTTACAGTTTCGTGGAAGGTTTGCAGAAAGGGTGGGAAAGGAGCGTTAATTTTGAACTGGAATTTCAAATCATGTTTTCTAAGAGCAACAGTGGATCAAGTGTTTGCCTACTTCCATTAAATATACGAAAACAATAAATGCATATTTACATTCCTGCAGGAGTCGGCGTTCGAATCCCGGTAGGGTCAAGAATTTTCTATTCTCCAAATCGTCCAGACCGGCTCTGATGTCCACCCAACCTCCTATCCAATGGGTATCGGGGGCCCTTTCCTGTGGCGTAAAGCGGCCGGGGCGTGAAGCTGACCGCTCACTTCCAACTAGTGCCGAAGTCAAGAAAATGTGGATCTATGCACCCACTTCCCATATGCTTACATGGAGCAGTGCTTAATTACTCAAGCACAAGGAAAACTTGTTACATTCGTGTACCCGAGATTTTATGCGGCACTACTGCAATACGTAGAAGGTTTCTAGCGCGCCATTCTGCCGTGAACTGTTGCTCTGCCTCCATCCACCTTCTAGCCACGGCGAAATACACACACAGGATGCATTCCTCTTGATCGCGTTCCGCGTATTCAGTCGGCAGAAGATCCTTCATAAATTCCATTTACAACTGCTGAAAGTGGCAATTTTATTTACAGAAATGTCGTTTTCCTCCTGGCATCACTCGCGTCCTAAAACCTGCAATATCTTTCCCGGTTTGTTTTTTTTCGTATGATCTGCACCGTGCCGGATGGCCTATCCCACGTAAGCAAAATTGGTTCCTATGTGAGGTTTGAGGTCTATGAACAGAACTTTCTTCCGGGATGTGACGCAGTGAAGCCTGGCATTTCGCAGACACGTGCTACCTGTATCTTCGGGGCACAATATTAAAGAACCATGATGCCTCCGTCTTCAGGGTGGAATAAAGAAACGTAATGTCCACATATTTAGGATGGAAGGAAAAAACAACTACTCTAAGTTGGAAGCTATATCTGTAACGACCTACCAAACTACACGGAATCACATCCTAGACGACACTAAAACGTAAGGGTGTCCCTTTGACCCCCTGTTAGGAGGAGCAGCGGTACAGCTCCATCATTCTTGACCTCGGCAATAGATGAAAGTGGTCAGCTTCACGCCCCGTACAGGTCTTGACGTTCAGAAGAGAAAACGTCTTCCCTTCCCAGGGAGCGAACCCTGGCCGTCCAGGGTTGCTATACCGACTAAGCTGCAAGACCTTCAAAAACAGTTCAAGTTAAAATGGGCAAACCAATACTTTTTAAACTGATTCGTAGATTAGTTACCGTCGATAGTGCAACTGTACGGGGCACGCGGTAGCGCAGCTGGTTGAGGCCGTATGCTACAAGCCGAAATGTCGCGGGTTCGAGTTCCGATGACATGGATTTTCTTTTTAATTGACCTAATCCTTCCAACCGCACTATGGCCCGGGGGTCGACTCAGCCTCTAACAGAAATGAGTACGAGAAACCTTCCTGGGGGTAAAGGGCGGCCGGCACGTAAGCTGACAACCTTACTGCCATGTGTGCGCCGACTGTCTAGAAAACGTGACAGCCTCGACACCTCATAAATCTATGGGCGTTCACGGCCTTTTATATGGATAGTTTTCTTTAGTGCAACTGTACAGATTATGCAGCGTTAACACGACTGTTAGTTAGAAACTGAAAGAATGTGGAATTATGAACGCATCTGCCTGTAGACGAGAAGACTTGCGTCAGGACAATCCGTCACCCACCCGAGATTAAAATCAAGTACCTCATGAATGCCATTTCCCATAGGAAATACACATTTAACGCTGTTAGCCGAATTTAATTTACGTTCACATTGGTCCAACAGAATAACTAAAGTCTCACAAGCCTTATGAATTGTAACTACAAGTCATGTTTGTAAAAAAATTTCATAAAAGTTAGTGGCTATATTATGTAAAAGACATAAGCTCTTATCTTGTTATGATTCATACATTTTACTTAAGACATTTCTATAATGGCATGGCCGGTCACGGTAGCCGAGCGGCCTAAGGCATGCATGTCTTCGCTCGCTCGGAAGCCGGGATCGTGGGTTCGAATCCCACTTAAGGCATGAATGTTTGGTATGTGTTTATTCTGTATTTATGTTGTCTGTGTTTAGGTAGAGGCCTTGCGACGAGCTGATCACCCGTCAAAGTAGTCCTACTGTCTGTAAAATGGTCATGAAACAAAAAGTCTGAGGCCAGGGCACAAGGGGGCTGTAGAACCAGTGGAAAAAAATGACGTGATTTATAATTCACCGGTTTTGGTTCCACTGACTATGAAAGCGTAGATTTTTAATTCCCACAAGCCTACTTCTTACATCTGCAATCATTTCACATCAAGGCTAATGAGGGATTCAAAACTGCATTTTAAAATTCACTGGAGTAAGCCTTCCTCCTAGCCGGTCACGGTAGCCGAGCGGTCTAAGGCATGCACTGTCTTCGCTCGCTCGGAAGCCGGGATCCTGGGTTCGAATCCCACTCAGGGCATGGATGTTTGTGTGCGTTTTTGTGTTTGTGTACAGGTAGAGGCCTTGCGACGAGCTGATCACTCGCCCAAGGAGTCCTACCGTATGTGTAAGATCTAGTAAACCGAAGTGAAACGGAGAGTTTCATGAAGGTAGGCCTAGGCCCAAATTGGGGCTGTAGCGCCACAGGAAAAAAAAAAAGCCTTCCTCCTGGAGGCCTACCGCCTTATCGTGGAGAGGGGTGAGAGCGCCCCAATGGTCCGGAGAGCAATGCTGGTGAGAGCGCAGGATCCTGGTATATCCACCCATGTCAGACAGGTCAAAGGGTACGCGCCAGACGAAGTGTAGGTCTTGGCCATACAGGTTAGAGGCTGGGAGTTGGGCTAACACCATCACCTCGGAAAAAATGTCAGGAAACCTCCAGAGGCTACGAAGGAGGCCAAGACCCATACAGGGTTGTACTGCCAGCAGAGAAAAAGAGGCCTTACACCTTTCCACGCTTCTTTCCGTGTAGAATCGTTTAGTAAACGCGCATCAGTGACCTATGCAGCCTATTAAGATGTATCCCAGCAGCATCTTGCCAAGATGGGCCAATACGGCTCCGATTATGGAAGCCTTTACAAGTCTGAGTCTAAATACAAGGTGAAGCAATTAATTATGAAAACAAGAACAGTGGCAGGCAATGTCCCGGCATGCCACATGAAACAGTCCGAATTAAAGCAACATAATTAGACTTGGCCAAGTCCACTAAGCAATGAAGTGTTGCCTGAATAGAAACTTGCTAGACAAGTCCACTGAGCTGGACAAAACAAGAAGCGCAACAGACTGAATGCTGATATAAAACACATGAAATATCAGACGTATCACCAAAATGACACACATCACTCATTTTCTGGACAGAAAGGCTTATTTTGGACTCTATCCATCGGCTGGTATATATATATAAAACTGCAGGAGCTGATTTCCTAGGTCTTTGTGATCAAGAAAGTTCATATAAACATGTGTCCGATTTTGGACGGTTACGGAGTTATGACCGTTTTTTCATTCCCGTACACGCCCTGGTGTGAACCGAGATGGTTTGCTCGGTCGCATTCTGGACGCCGCGGACCACATAAGAAACAGCCAGCTGAAGCTGCTGCGTGCTAGCCGCGCGGTTCACAACCGAGCGGCAGCCTGTGTTGCGGCCGGGGGTGGCATTTTCGAAAATCAGCTTTAAGCATCAATAAATTCAAATTAAAGGCAATTTCACGAAGTTAACTTTACATTCATACTTTAAATGTATCATGTATTATGCTGGTTTATTATTTTCTTCCGTTTATTGTCAGTAATCGTTACCTTCTATTCTGAGTTTAAAACGGTCATAATTCCGTAACCGTCCAAAATCGGACACATGTCTATATGAACTATTTTGATCACAAAGACCTAGGAAATCACCTCATGCAGTTATGCCCTAAAGTCATGAAACATCCTGTATAAGACAAAAAACACTATTTTTTCCTAAAAGGAGGGTATAATACCGGGTCCATACCGGTTACACAAATAGATTTGAAAGGATTCTGACGATGGTGTGCGCCGTACAGAGCTATAAGGCTTATTATCAGACGATGGACAGAGTCCAAAATAAGCCTTATGGTTCTGTACAGCATACACCACCGTCAGAATCTTTTCAAATCCACTCTTTTTCTGCATCTGATTTCATGTTCTAAAGCAAGATTTTTTCCTTAAATAAACACAGACAGTGCGTTTAAAGAACTAATATACAAATGGAATAATTTATTAGATGCGTGTTACTGTTTACATAGTACCAAGAGGTAAAGACTGTAATATTATTTTTCTTTTGTGTTAGGAACTATTTAATGACCTCTGCCTGCAAGTTTCTTCAAGAATAAAACATAATTACTCCGATATCGAAAATTTTAATTAAAGTTCCAACAAAAACAAACAGTAGCAGTAATAACTTTGCCCCACTTAACTAAGCATAACCGAAAACGTAATACAAATTAATAATGTTGTTCAAAGTTGTACTGCACCAGCCACTTCTCAACTCAAATCTTTGTCATTAATCGGTTAAAAACAATCGATGTCAAAAGGAAACAAGATTAAATGCCAACATTTCAATACGCTTTAAAATATTAGTTCACTTTCCACGCAATAAACATCTAATATGGATACACAGAAGCCTTGAAATAATTTTAAAACACATTCCGGAATACAAATATTATGTTTCTGGACATTATCCATCGTCCTGTTTTTATTAAAAACATAACGTTTGGGAGACTGAATTCTGTCTCCGTCTTCAGGTGAAAACCTACTCAGTTTTGCCCAACTGATAGAGCTAGTTCCTGCCTCCGGAAATCTCTAACTCTGATCCCCGGTCCAGATGAACAAAATTTATACTTGATATGACCCTCAACGTCTCAAAACCCTATGGGCCTTTACTTTTTTTTATGACCTACAAGGTAAACAGTCTGAATTATAAATCATCTGAACCAGAAATTCACACACATAATATGTAACAAATTGGAAATGTACGTACAGAGTGATCGAGCTTTTGCTTAATTATCTCTAAAACCATCTTATAGAAAAGGTGTCCTGAACGTAAATTCCGTCCCCGAATTAGTGGGTCTTTGGTCTTTGTCCATAGTCCAGTATTCTAGAAACTAGAAAACACAAAGTTTCGAAAACTGGATCTGTTTCCATCCTCAGGTAAGGGGGAGGGGAAGATACGTACTCTGTTGGGTCCCTTAGAAAGAGCTAACCTCAATCACTGGGCATTCCCTCTCTTGAGTCTGAGTCTTATGTTACGACCGACGGTCAGCCGACCAGTCTGTCTTGGAATAAAGCACCCATCTGGGGCTTACGACCAGATTTTTATTACTGTCAGACATAAGCGGGTTTGCTGATGTGGGGCGCTCTCTCTTACGAGAGGACGGGTATGTCGTTTACAACTGCTGCTGGCCCTCACCAGCGCAGTCATTCTCGGGTCCGAGTACCGTGGAACTCGCGACAATATTTTACTGTCTCAGATTCGAGACTCCCCCAAACTGGAGGGCTAGATCCCCGTATTTACATCCCACAGGAATAGGGTGACCAAGATATATCCACAGCCACTGGGTTCCCTTTTCGTCGCCACCTACGACTCGAAGGGCTACGGTGGTGGTATTTGAACCCGCCATCACGTTGGGATCAAGTCAAAGTCACATTGCGACTGATTGACAGAGTCAGTCAATCCTACTGACCGTCAGTCGCGCAAAAGCTCATGATTTTATCACAGTATACGTTCATCTCCAGATTATTAACAGTATGTAGACGGAATTCCGATTCAAATGGTTTGTAATTCAAACTGTTTAGCCTGTAGCTCACAACAAGTATATATTTTGTTCGATGGGACCGTACTATACGCCTCCATTACACACGTGATATTCTGTTAACCTGTTGACAGTCGTTAGCTAATAATTTGAGTAAAACAAAGCAAACAAAGTCTACAGTACGAATGTGGCAGATACAAACGTCGCTATTAATAGCAAACTGACACACAGAAGGGCAGCAGCCTGATTCGCATTAACACGAAGTTACGCATCACTAAACAATAATAATAATAATAAAGGTCTCAATTATAGGAAAAGTAACTGAAGCATAGGGCCTGTTACTGATGCACTTTGAAGTTCAGTGAACACATGCCTCCTCAGCCTAGAGCCATGCAAAAACATTGCAGCATATGTTGCTCACTGATTCACTTTACCAATAACGAAAAAAAGAAAATTACGATACATCGAAAGAGTGAGGTACCTGATGCAAGGGAAGTAATGTCATATCATGGTCCAGTTGTCAGAACGGTCAGTATGAAAACTGCATCACCGATATAGAAATGAAAACACACATCTCTACCATGGGTGTCTACATGTATGTGACAATAATTGATTTTTGTGACATGCAGACCCATTGCTGGGCAACAACCGAGAGATAAGGAAATTTACAACAGCCGTTATTAACTAACGGCTTCGCAAACAAGCGTGCTTTCATGGCAACAATTGGATACAGCAACAGAGGAAAGGTATTTTCTGTGCGGTCAGTGCCGAGATATTATAAGCAGGGCAGTTGGTGAAGTTACTCCCAGGCATTTGGAGCCGGCGCTATGAGGTCAGTAAACAGCTGCAAGACTTACATATCACAAATCCCATGAAAGGTTCTTAATTCCAAATTATTACTTTTATCAGACTGACCGCTTCCCAGGAAGAAAAGACATTCCCTATAACCATGTAGAGCTATGCTGTATGTGCGATATCCTCTCGTCAGAGAGGAAGTTACATAAGGACTACTACCACAAGGGTTCAGTTGCAAAAAAATCTCTGGTCGTGAGACTCAAGGGGCTTGGCACCAAGATGAACTGACTGGCGGTACACCACCAGTCGTGAAGTAACTCTGACTCTGAAATGAAGTCAGTTGACTGAGTTAGTGAAGAGAGTTGGCAGGTGAATGACTGAGTTGGTGAACTGCTGAGGTTCAGCCGTTATGAGGTGTTGCTGTTAGAAGCTGGTAACTGGGGCACGGTGATATTTCGAGAACCGAGAAAAAGAGGAACGTCCGCCACTGGAAGCCGCTACCGAGCAACGGCTGGTGAAGACGTGACTGTGGGCACTAATGTGTGTGTAACAGTGAACTGTATCAAAGTGTCAAATAAATCCGATCAATCCAAACCCCGTCTACAGTCACTGTATCACGTGACAATATGTGACAAACGTCTACCGAACTTTCGGAAGACTATGTCGCCTTCATCTTCAAGGACGATGAATACGCAAAAAAGAAAAAGAAAAAAAAGGGTGAAGCAAGTAGCAAGCACAGCTCTGAAGAGGGGGGGCGACATGTTCCTCCGAAACGTCGGTTTACTTCAAACGGACTACACAGAGTTATAACCCAGAAAACATGATTCTTCATAAACACCGTTGTGAGAATTCAAATCCTGCATGTCTCCTATTAGGATCACAAACAGATTATGTTCGACAATTACCACGGTTTCAGATAGACACATGACCTTTCAGGAGCTGAATCTACCCGTCTGCCACTGGCTGTCATTCTGCTGACACGTTTCCACGTTCCACATTAGAGAGATCAAAACAAAACTTCAGCAAACACACATCATCCAATCAATTTCATTCGCACATCATTTGTATCTATCTGATGAACACGAGACTGATTTACAACTTTCCAACATTTCAAAAGTGTTTTAATTAATCTACCACTCGTTCTGATACAACGCAATTAAATTCAGTCACAGAGATATTCATAAAGTAAATGCCCAATTCAGATGTAGAGGTAACACTGCATTACACAGAGCTGGAAGCACACAGATCAGTAAACAGTAACACGCAGCTCGAAACAAGAACCATGTGAACTGCCTCATTAATCAGCATGGGCCAGCTAATTGCCACACTAACTAATAATAATTAATACACACAACGACCGTTTGCATGTGCACTGACTGACAAGGGTGGCTATGTTGATCCCCAACTTTTCGGGGACTACAGAACACAATCTTATTTCTGTTTTGAGGTCCTCACAGCGGTGGTTATAAAGAGTTGTATCTTCTGGGATATAACACCGTGTAGTCCGTTGAAAGCCAAATGACGTTTCGGAGTAACATATCGCCTCCATCTTCGCTCTGCCTGTCACCTGCTTTCACGCTAATATCTTGGTCGGCTTATTCCTCGACCATGAAGATGGCGGCGATATTACGTGTCCCAGTGTCATTTTGTCAGCCACAAAAACCCACACTGACTGCCCTGGGATTGAACCGGTGCCTCCGTGGTGAGAAGCCGTCGACTAACCGTCTGAGCTATGGCTGAGTCTGATAGTTACACACATCATCACAGGTAATTTCGGAGGCGCTGTGCTGCAAGCAGGAAAATCACGGGTTCGATTCCCAGGGAGATCACTGAATTTTACATTTGACCTAATCCTTCCAGCAGAGTTATGGCCCTGGGGTCAACTCAGCCCCTAACAGAAATGAGTAGCAGGAATCTTCCTAGGGGGTAAAGGTGGGGGCGGCGCGTAAGGCTGACCTCACCGTGATCTGTGAGCCGAGTGGGAGCCACGACGTCTCACAGCCCTATGGCCCTCCAAGACAGCAGCAAGGAACATAAACACTAAGCAGCCACACGGAAAGAAGAATTAATGCTGCAAAAAGGAACAACGCAATATGGACCCACCGGGAAATCAAATGATCTTAAGCCAAAAGGGAAGGTACCTAATTTAATAACATCATCTGTTTTAATATTAAGCTAAGATTTCCACTTCCCCAAAAAAGAAAAACTACAATGAAACTGACAGTGTATATAAAACTGAAGATGACTACATGGTAGTCGAAATATCTCTATTCATTAACCATTATTTAACTTGGTGTCCAGTGTACTCTGAGAATAACTTTCCGATCAATAAATAACTGCCCAGCAACTGAACGTCGGCGTGTTCAGTGCGACAGCTAAATCTGCCCGAAGTTCGTTCCCTTTTAAGGAATCCGAGCTGTCATTACCGTGTTCACAAAATCCACTCACTGAGTCACATTCTAAGGACGTAGAATCAACGCATTAATACTCTTAATATTCATGTTAATATTGTTAGGGCCTCCAAGCAGTCTCTTCCCTTCTGAAATCGACATAATTCCTTGCAGCGAAGTCCTGCGTAAGTCAACGGTCGCTCAACTAGTCGAGAAATTTCTCGCCTTTTATGGGGCCGGAAGGTGTACTACAGTGTTCTTGAAACCCCGCTGCTGACTCCACAAGCCAGATCACTCCAGTCCACATTCTCTAACCCTATTCCCTGAAGATTCATTTCAATATTATAATTTTATATAAATGGTCGATACCTACTGTAACAGGTTTCTGATTTAGGAAGTAAAGTACTTGCTTAATAACCGGAAAATTCTATTTCCTACTAAAATAAGAAATTACACTAAAAGTTTAAAAAAAATTGCCAGTTGCGGAAGGGAAGTTTCTTAGACTCGGTAACATTTTCATCAGTAGCTAAACTTTTATCAGCATCCTGCAGTTATGGAATGCAAATTTCTTCAAATAGTATCTTGCCTTCAGGATTTCCGTCTAAAATGCTGTACGCATTTCTCATGTCTCCCATGCCTGCTGCACACCACATCTATGTCAACTTCCTTAACTTGATAACAGACTCCTCTCTGTGGCTCTGTGTATTTACATCCCTTGTGGACCTTGACAGTTTTTTTTTACTTTCGTAATCCTATACAGAGTCGGTATGAGTCCTTGGACGGGGGATGAGCCCGTCGCAAGGCCGCTACCTACACACAGAACACAAACAGAACAAACGCACACAGACATCCATGCCTCGAGTGGGATTCGAACCCACGATCCCAGTGTTCAAGCGGGCGAAGACGATTCATGCCTTAGACCGTCAGGCCACTGTGCTCGGCTACTTGATAACCTTCTTTTCCTCCTCCTGCTACCACTTAGGAGCAGAGTGCTGATTTCTCAGTTTCATGATCATTTTACAGACGGTAGGACTCCTTGGACGGGTGATCAGCTCGTCTCAAGGCCTCTACCTACACACAGGACAACGCAAACACAGAATAAGCGCATACACACATCAAACATCCATGCCTTGTGTGGGATTCGAACAAAGGGTCCCGGTTTCCGAGCGGGCAAAGACAGTTCATGCCTTAGACTACCGTGACCGGCACTTTGTAACACTTACTTATGGAGCTGAGCCCTTCTTGAGAAGCCGCCAAATGTGCAGCTACTCAAGAACTTCCCAGGAGTTTATGGAACCCGAAGGTTCATTACCGTGTTCACAAGAGCCCTCCATTGGTCCCTATCCTAAGCCAGATCAATCCAATCCATACCATCCCATCCTATCTAAGATCCATTTTAACACTGTCGACACAACTACGCTTGATAACACTAGTAAACTTAATATCTGGTGAGTTTTTTGTTGGCTATGTCAGCAGTTGCACCATACAGAGTCGAATGTTAGGATGACTGATGAATCATAAATCGGAAAGGATTCAGAAGGAAGGGGTCGTCGCTTAATCGAGGAACTTGCATGGTGGTGTTGAAGAAAACCGTGATAGGACAGCCTGTGTCCCTGGTTTAGAGCAGCAATTACGAGGCTTATCAATGTGAAAGTTAGATGCAATGCATCCAATTAACATGCGCAATTCCTCTGCGCACATCGCATACGTGCACGCATGGACATAGAAATCGCAGGGGACGCTTTCATTTACACGAACCGTACTTGCAGACGGAAGGCACACTGGATGTAATGGCTATGATAAATTCGGCATCGATATATATCGCAATAATTCTCTCGTTTGTAACTACTCGATATGATATTAACTGTGCTTAACCTTAATATAACAACAAATGTAAAAGATCGTTGTATCGCGTGTTTAGCTTAATAAGCAAACATGACCCAAATGATCATTATTACTTCGGTTTATCACAATGAACACGAACCAGCCGTAAAGACACGTATATCTCTATATTTGCTTTGACGTCATAACAAAAAATTTCACACCACATTTCATTGTAACATATCACATCCTTATTGACATCATTTCTACAGCGTATCCACTACAAATGACTGCCTCTGTGGTCTAGTGGTCAGAGTTCCTGGCTACAGATCCAGAGGTCCGGATTCGATTCCCGGCGCTACCAAATTTTCTGAGAAGTAGTGGGTCTGGAACGGGGTCCACTCGGCCTCGTCAAGATAATTGAGGAGCTATTTTAAGGAAATAGCGGCTCTGGTCTAGAAAACCGAAATTAACGGCCGTGGGGATCCGTTGGGCTCACCACGCGATACTCTCTATCCGCTAAAGTTGGCACTAACTTCGCCAACAAGCGGCGGTCGCTGGGTCGATATAGTTCGCTTACGGACTGAAACCACGGAGTTTTATTTTTTTTTTTGTTTTTATTCATTACAAATGCAGGCTACTGCTATGAAAATGAATATCCACAGAAGTATAAATGGGTCCATTTCTCATATCATTGTCAATATCACTTTTAAGTGCGTTTCATAATGAAGCTATCGCGTTCAGCCCATTTCATTTCAACGACATTACAATTAAAACTGTGCCTTGGTCGCAACTCGTGACTAATGCCACAAAGGCTGTTACCGAACCTAGACAGCAGATACATATGAACGCTCAAATGTCCCAGCAGGGAGTACATTATTATGAGTATTATGAAATGACGGATGAAATCCGAAATAGCAGACCGAGAAAAAAGTCCACTGCTAGACAACGGAATGGTAAACACGCGTCCACGGTAACGCAATTCTACCCAACATAGGACCTGTTGGAAGGAGTGTCTTTTATGGGGTCTAACAGACTACACGGCGTCATATCCCAGAAGACAGTACCCTTCATACTAAATCTAATGATACAGCTTCGGGATAATTTGCTTGGCGCTCGTTCAACGATCTGACGTTAAATTCCACGTTCCTTCGACTGATACATTACACAGTCTACATCAATATTTTAAAGTGAGTGTGTTAACGTGTTGCTTCACCCAACTTCTACGATTCAGTATTCATAATAATCTACCATCCATCACACCAGGGCCGCTCATGACTGCGAAACGCATTTAACTGACATACAGTCAGTGGAAGGAAAAAACTGACCAGAGGAAAAAATAATTCAGTGAGACACGTGCAGATATTCACCTCTGTGATTCATAACAATCCTACCATCAATTAGCTCTGTATCCCTCATAAGCAGGGCCCGGATTTTGATGACCTGAAAATATTTAAAAAAAAATGACATATCAAATGACCGAAAGAATCCAGAAAAATGACCCAAAGGAGAAAAGAAAGAACACTTCGCTTCCATATTATTCAAATTCCAGAAAACACATGAAGAAAAATTCCTTAATATGGCCAAAAATGACAAGAAATGCCCTTAAAAGTCCAAAAATTTACCCCCAAAATGGAAAAAAAAAATTACCTTAAACCTAAATATGTCAAAAAATGACAAAAATTACCCATAAAATTTATATTTCTGTAACCAGCAGCCCATATCCGAGATTTATATATTTAAGAGCATCGCATGGGATACAAGGAAAAAAAGATCACATGTCATCAAAATCCGGGCCATGCTAATAAGCATGAAAAGCAATTAGATCTGGAAATAAAATTGACTAAGTATGGTCAGTGGATAGAAAAAAAAATTTCCCGACAAAAACCGAGCCATGGAAGTCATGGTGCCCACGCGTTATTAATAATACGGGCATTTATCAATTATATTTTGTTGTAATTTAAAAAATTCAATGTTTTGGTATATCTAAATGTGTTTTAAGTTTCGGCCACACAGAGCGCTACGCTATGTTCGCTAAGTACGCTGTGTACACAGCAGGTAACATAGGGAACACAGCGTACGTAGCGTACGGAAGTCTGTGTGACCAGTCACACTGGCAATAAAGGGAGATATTTTTCTGTTCGTATAGCGAACGTAGCTTACGTAGCGCTCTGTGTGGCCGAAACTTTAGAGACACTGCCATGAATACACACATTGCTATTCTTCTACTACCCCTACACATGAGTATACTGTGTCCGCACCAATGAGAGAAATCTAATTTTACGGCTTTTGGTTATATCTACAAAGCGGGCATATGTTGTCAGTGTGAATAAATAATTCTTCTGCGAGGCACGCTGCCATTTTGGTAAAACCTCCGTCATTTCAGATAAAAATAAGTACCTACTGCTATCATAAACCTTTTAATTATAAATACAATTTCTTTCGATTAATTATACAAACTTCTGATTAAAACGAGCATTAAATAATTAATCAGCCAAGCTTCAATTACTCGCCCCTATTTAAGAACCTTAAGATTAAAAAATATACAAAATTATATTTGTAGTTCTTGCTATATAAGGGTGTGAAACTTGGTCTCTGATCCTAGAGGAAAATCACAGATTCAGGGTTTTTAAGAACAGGACAATGAGCAAAAGGAAGCTTCAGAAAAATGAGTAATGAACAGCTTCAACACACAATGTTCACCGGATATTATTAAAGTGGTAAAATTAAGAACAAGACTGGCTAAGTAGCAACTTTTGAAAAATTAAAAATACATACAAATTTTTAGTCCGTAAATAGAAAGGGAAGAGACCACTTGGGAGACGTAGAAGTAAATAAGATGATAATATTAAAATGAATTTCAAAGAAAGAATATGCGAGGCCCTGGCTTGGTTCAGGATAGGATGTGACATAAGGACTATTACCGCAAGAGTTCAGTTGAAAAAAAAAACTCTGGTCGTGATCCTCAAGGGGGCTGACGCCAAGACGAACTGATTGGCGGTAAACCGCCCGTCGTAAAGTAACTACCTCTCTCTCTGTCTTTAAAGGGTTAAAGTACCTTCTGATTTATCTACGCGTAAAGTAATGTGTTTGCCGGTCACGGTAGCCGACCGGTCTAAGGCATGCACTGTCTTCGCTCGCTCGAGAGCCGGGATCGTGGGTTCGAAACCCACTCAGGGCATGGATGTTTGTGTGCACTTTTCTGTGTTTGTGTGCAGGTAGAGGCCTTGTGACGAGCTGATCACCCGCCCAAGGAGTCCTACCGTATGTCTAGGATCTAGTAAAAACCGAAGTGAATGGAGAGTTTCATGGAGGTAGGCCTAAGCTGTAGCGTCAATGGGGGGGAAAAAAAAGAAGTAATGTGTTTAGCATTTTCAATATTACACACTGCTGATCGAGTCCAGTGATACTGGGCATGAGCAGCATGCCACTGGAGGCACAAATGAGTGGAGGAGATAAATTACTTTCAATGAGCCGGTATATCATGCACGGACTACAGTTATACCAATTTACAGAGACATGAACGTCGGTGATATTAATATTTTAAAACTCCCCTCTAACACACAATAGGATCCTTAAAAACCTGCATCTTTTTTAACAATATTAATCAAATTCAACCGAAGGATCAATACACTGTACTTCAATAATAACTACGAACCAGGGCCTTAATTAGGTTCACGCTCTCCTGTGTTGATTCCGCAATGAATGCTTGAATAAACACAGAGTTCAGAAGCTAAGAGAAACTCTGAAATCCCGTTTTCCATTCATCCACGTTCTATGCGTGCAACAAACCTCAATAGCTCAGTCATTATAAACCACACGCCATGAAAGCAGGTGCCTTGAGAGGCGGCTGGTTTAACATAACCCCAACTTTCAAGGTTCAAATTACTGGAACATAAACCCTAAACAAGACTTAAAGGACGGTGTGCTGTTACAGAGACGAAGAGGTCTACAAATAAGAGATCCACTTTGTTTTGACGACATACAAAAAAGACATCAATCATGAACAGAGTCTCTTTTACTTTTAAGAACACCTAACACGTAATAGAACTCTTAAGCATATGAGTATGTATCTACAGAAAATAAATTATGCTTTAATAATACAAGAATACTAATGACTCAAAACTACATTTACAGCAACATCACCTGAAGGCTACTGTCTTAAGGCGCGTCCACATTACTCGTGCTCGTGTGAGTCGCTATGCTCGCGAGTAATGTGGACGATATGACATGTCACGACACAAGCAAATTTTTAATTTAAAAACTATAGCCAATAAATTAAAATACGACTACAGCCTATACACACTACGAGTAAATATATGGATCCTCACGCGCCGAAGCCTGGCGAGCACCTGAAGTAGTGTGGACGAAGATTTACGAGCACAAGTAAAAGCCAGACGCTTCTCTCGACGAGCACAAGCCTGGCAAGCACGAGCACGAGTAATGTGGACGCGCCTTTATAGTGACGTGACGCCTTGTATTCTAATAGAAAGTTACCAGCACAACCACAATCTCAGATTGTAACCAGGATTATCTCCTAGTCTCTTCTTGTCTTTCCTCTGCTAATCATCATTACATCATTATTAAATATAAATCTAACACCGGACTCCGGGTTGTGCGTTAGGCCTGACCACGCAGCATGACATCCTCGACTTTTCCCTGCTTCATCTCTAATCATGTCCTTAGTTAATTGCTTACAGAATACACAGAAGCGAAACAAAACAAAAAAGAGGTAAAGCTATCCCTGTAACAGCCTGTGAAGGCCCATAGGGTTGTGAGACGTCGAGGCTCCCACGTTTTCTGAACAATCGACTCACAGATGGCGGTAAGGTTGTCAGCCTTACGCGCCGGCCGCCCTTTAACCCCGGGAAAACTCCTAGTGCTCATTTACGTTAGAGACTGATTCGACCTCAGGGACATGGTGCGGCTGGAAGGGTTAATCCATTGAAAAATCCAATGACGTCACCGGAAATAGAACCAGCGACTTTTCGGCTCGTAGTATAGTGCCTCAACCAACTAGCCTACCGCGTGCCTTACAGAATAAAAAAGTAAGTTTTAGACTTCTCACTGCTTAGAATTTGAACTATCATATGTAACTGGTTCTTCGTCAAGGTTAAACTATTAATATATCTTATGTCTACTCTACTGACCCACAATGCAAGGAGTCCACAGAACCCGCAACACTCTTATTTTTCATTTCTGTGCTCAGAGCACAGTAGACAAAGCACAGACGCGTATCTTCATAAGATGCATAACTTCGGTAACAGAAAGAGTACCAGGAATTATAATTTTCCTTGGGAGTAAAGCGCGGCCGGCGCGTAAGGCTGACAACCTTACCGCCATATTTGAGCCGATTGTCTAGATAATGTGGGACTCTCAACGTCTCACAACCCTATGGGCCTTCACGGCCTGGTACAGGGATAGCTTTACTTTACAGCAGGATAACGCTACGGAGACACGTTTCGAATCCTGTCCGATTTATCAAATATTCTGATAGTTTTCCTAACTCTCTCAAAATTCACTGACAGGCCAGCACTTTGAAACAGAGCGATATACTCCCCTCCCCCCAATTTCTTACCCACTTAGCATTAACGTGTCTATTTGTAGTTTAATTAACGACAACTAAGAATATACAGCGCTGATCACAGTGCCCGCGAGGTCTAAGACATGAACCGTCTTCGCTCAGTCGAACACTAGGATTGTGGGTTCGAATCCCACCGGAGACATGGATATCTGTGTGCGTTAAAAATTTAATTCGCTTAGTGGGGGGTGGAGTCCAACTGGGTCCACTCGGCACGGCGGCAACTGATTGGCCTATTGTAGCCTGCCCCGGGTGATTATGATGATGGAGAATTTGGTGGAATGAAGATTGGCAGGAGAAACCGAAGTAGTCGGAGAAAACCTACCCCAGCGCCACTTTGTCCACTACAAATCCAACTTGACCAGACCCCGGGCTCGAACCCGGGCCGCCGCGGTGGGAAGCCAGCGACTAACCGCTTGAGCTATGGCGCGGCCTCTGTGTGTGTTTATTCTGTGTCTGTGTTCTTGTGTGTTTAGGTAGAGGCCCTGCGATGGGATGATCCCCCGTCCAATGAGTCCTACCGACTATGTATAAGATTAAGAAACTGAAAAAGCGGCCAAGGTCCAAAGGGCCGTAGAGCCATTGAGAGAGAGAGAGGAAACAAAGAGAGAACATATAGAGTCGAATGGAGATAATTATTAATGAACTAGAAATGATAATGAAGGAACTGATCGTTGTCTGATTTAAGGTACTATCCCGGAATATACCTGGAGAAAACTGAGATAAATAACGAAAAACATCAGTCAAGATAGTTGGGGTTCGGGGCTGAGGTTCGAACCGGTAACTTCCTGAACACAGCTCAAAATCGTTACCGACTGAGCCATCATGCTCGGTGCTCAACATTCGTGGTCATATCTTCATCCCTGTCTAGCTTGTTTGTCCTCTGACCATCGTTAGGCAGCCAAGTAATTACTAATGACGTCGGTACCACCTACGCAATTCCAATCATTAACTCCACGCAGGCAAGTCCTTCCGGAGCAGCCAGAAGCATCTCAACACTCCACGGAACCCTAGGGATAATCACCACGTTCACCAGAGGCCTCCACTGGTCCCTACTGTAAACCAGACAAATCCAATACACACCATTCAATCCTATTTCTCTAACATCAATTTTTTGTATTATCCTCTCACCTACGTCTAGATCTGTATTATTGTGGTCTGTTTCCTTCTGGCTTTCCCACCGAAACGCTATAAGCAATCCTCTCCCCCATGCGTGCTACATCCCCTGTTCCTCGGTAAGGTACGGGTGTGATCAAATCCAATTAACCACATTAATCATGACACTATTGCATTTCTCTTGAAATTAAGGAAGGAAGGGAAAATACACACTTAAAAGTAAAGCCATCCCTGTAACAGGCCGTGGAGGCCCATAGGGTTGTGAGACGTCGAGGCTCCCACATTTTCTCTAGGCAGTCGGCTCACAGAGGGCGGTTAGGTTAAGTAAAGCTATCCCTGTAACAGGCCGTGGAGGTCCATGGGTTGTGAAACGTTGATGCTCCCACATTTTCTAGACAATCGGCTCAAAGATGGCGGTAAGGTTGTCAGCCTTACGCTCCGGCCTATCTTTATCCGCAGGAAGATTCCTAGTTCTCATTTGTTAGAGGGTTAGTCGACCCCAGGGGCATAGTGCGGCTGGAAGGATTAGGTTAATTGAAAAATTCAATGATATCATAGAGAATCGAACCCGCGAAACTTCCGGCTTGCAGCACAGTTCCTCAACCAACTACACTACCGCGTGGTCCATATACACACTTTAGACCTATAAACTGCATTCCTGTGAACACGTGTGCACGTTGCGGGGCTTTAATTAAAAACTTCTTAAAATAGTTTAAATATTACAATTCAGTTTTACTTTATTTTTGTTACACAACTGCCGTGGTTATCCATAGGCTTCTCTCTTTCTAGTAACCCAGTGAAACCTCAAATTGTACGTAATGGTCAGTGTTCATTATATACAAATAAAAAAAAACATTCCGCTTGAAACCACAAGAAATTACATAGGAACACACATACTTCGCAAATCAGGTAACCTTGACAACATTAAATTCAATATAATGATCATAATAAACTCCACCATTGCAGAATAAGTACACAAGATTATTATAATACGATGTTCGCGGTTTGCAGAAGCATGAAAGTTCTATTCTCGTCATTCCTAATTGCAGGATACATAATTAATCGCTGGTGAAGTAACCCGCCGAAAACATATCTCTTAAGCTTTGCCTACAATTGTAATATAATCACTCACATAAATAACGCATAATAACTGCTCTAGAGGAAGAGAGGCTTATGACTGTCAAGACAAACCAGATACATGGTTTCCTATTTCCCAGCCAGTTACGTAACAGCAACTCCTCATTTTTAAGGAAAAGAAAAACATATGAAAAAAAAAGCAAAACTAAAGGGAAGAAATAACAGAAGAAGGAAAGAGAGAAAATAAAAAGGTCCTACTTCAGCGCGACACCTAAATGCTTCCTGTGCCACGTCACCGCAACTTGGCGGTGCCATAGCTCAGGCGGTTAGGGCTCATACATGTACGAGTCTGGCTCGGCGACCTTGATTCGGATTAATTTCACCACAAACGCATGAGCTGACTCCAAATTCTGCGACCCACATACGGACGAGTTTGGCTCATTAGAACTTGAGCCGAGTCGGGCTCGCGAGCCAGACTCGTACGTGTATGGGTCCCTTTACTCGCCAGCTTCCCAGGTTCGAGCCCACATCAGGTCATGTGGGATTTGTAGTGGACAAAATGGCACTATGGCAGGTTTTCTCAGAGTGTTTCGATTTCCCCTGCCAATTCTCATTCCACCGACTGCTCCACATTCGTCATCATCTATCTTCCGGGGCTGGCACAACAGGCCAATTAGTGGGCGAAACTATACCGCAACTTGAAGGTAAGACTAAAATCGAGTATGAATGCGCAGTCAGCTTCTTGACCCGACCACCAGGGTAGATGCCTAGGTAAGTTAACCGATGTTAAGCAATTTAACGCTCCAAAAGTTGTAAACTGTACTATTTATGAAAGATGCGTTGTTTAATTAAGGCTTTACGAAACCATGTCAAGTATTAAGGTTACTTAACGTTAAACAAAATAGGACTGTTACGAAGTATGGGTTTGAAATGATATAAAAGAGGTGGCCGCGGCCAAGTTTAAGTTATTATGACAGGAAATCGTAAAGGGACGCAGAAAACGGCCGAAAATCCCATTCCGAGTAGCCACTATAAGACTGGGGTTCGAATGCTAACACCAAGTAGTGTCTCTCCGCCAATCCCTTCTTCATCATGGGTCTTCTGCACAACGTAACAAATAACATTATTTCGTGGAGTCAACCAGTCTGTCTTCTTTCATGGTGGAGAAGTAAAATTACACATCCATTAAAATAGGAAAAATATATATAAGCAGTAGTATGTAATGGTACGCCTGGTATGAATTAACAATTCTCTAAGCTATCAATGGTCCATGACAATAACTCCGTGGCCTGTAATCCGCAAGTGAACTATACCGACCGAGCGACCGCCACTTGTCGACAAAGATAGTGCCAACTTTTGCGGATAGATGGTGTCACGTGGTCAGCGCAACGGATTCCCACAGCCGTTAATTTCGGTTTTCTAGACCGGGGCCGCTATTTCCTTGAAACAGCTCCTCAATTATCCTTATCCCTGTTCCAGACCTGCTACTTTTCAGAAAATCTGGTAGCGCCGGGAATAGAACTCTAACCACTAGACCACAGAGGCGGTTCGGTCGATGACTATAGGTTAAATAATACCTAAAACTAATTACACATTTACCACTTTCGTGTCTTCTATTAATGGTATAAACTGAACCTTTCTTAAGCCTTCCAAGCTACTTTGTGCAACCTCTCAACGGATCATTTTCCGTACAATAGATTATCAACTTTTACTGTTCAATGAAACTTCTTATATAAAAAAAAATACGACCGTTACATCGATTCAAAAATATAGCTTCACAAATTTGAAATAATCTCAAAACATTAAGTTCTGGGAAGAACTAATCACCTACTTTCCTTTGAAACGACACGGATCGCATATAAAACAGAGGTCCAACAATTCTTATATTGTTGCGTGTATTCGTTGCCGCGGTGCCTTTATCAAGCCGTTGCCTAGCAACGATATGGCGGTACGTATACAGTCACACAGACGGGTGTAAGGGATTTTATGAAGTATGCCATTGAGATGAACTCAGGTGCCATGATATACATACCAAGTTTCATAAAGATTGGTTAAGGTACTCGAAACCTGACAGACATGCAGCAAGATGATCCCATAGGCCTACTTTAAATTTTTCGAAATGAAATTAGGCTAAATAATGTCCCAGTAATCTACCATCATACGATACTGTATACGGTGGTAATGGACCAGAAACAGCAAAGAAATTAACTTCCCCACTTTCACAGATAACAGCCACACAAAATATGGACTACTTCTGCATACTTCATATCAGTGACACAGGTTCCTGCCAGACAAATCCAACAGCGTAACTTCACTGGGAGTCCAACATGAAAGGCGGTCGGCTGGGACAAGTAGACCTATGTGAGGCCTGACGGGCAAGGTTCCTGTCTCTAAACACTTAGAATATGTGAATCAAAACCGCCATCAAAATTACAATTCGATATAAAACGATATTGAATACAAAATCATCCAATAATAGTCAACAAATCGTCTGCTGTAAGGAAGATGCATTTCTTTTCATATTTCATACGAGATATTTGTGATAAGGGTAATACTTGGATCTAAGAGAAAGAGACTAACACGAGGATGAAGAATATTATGGATCTTGAAGCTTCATGATTTTTACTCTTCCCAAAATAACAGGCGATGAAACGCAGGAGGATAAGATGGGAAAGACATATAGTACGCACTGAAAGACGATGCATACAAAAATTTGTCGGGAAACCTGAATAGAACAAACCAAATGGGAAGATAATATTAAAGGGAATGTTACAGAAATAGGTTGAATGTGGAGTGGATTCATGTGGCTCGTGAACGGATCCAGTGGCGGGCTTTTGTGAACACAGTAATAAACCTCTGGGTGTAAAATAACGCTGGTAATTTCTCAACCAAATGAATTCAAGAAGATTTAGTTGCAATGGAATTACTTATATGCCTCTCATGTTTTCGAGACCTTTAACCACTGACAGTTCATACAATAGATGTTAGCGAGAGATACGCACTCGGCCAACAAACAATAGACATCCTCTTCTATTCTACAATCAGCATAACACTCATTTGTTTCGGGACAAGGACTTCAATTCGTCACTACAAATTATCAATACTACAATGACTGCATAATCTGTAGGCCAAAAACGTCGGAAACAATTTTCCATAATGGTCACACTGCACAACAGAGTGTAAGCCGAAAAATACTAACTAACTTCATAGAGCTGTGCCCTTCTTGAGAAACCTCCAGTTGTGCAGCTACTCAAGAACTTGCCAGCAATTTATGGAACCCGAAGGTTCATCACCGTGTTCACAAGAGCCCTCCACTGGTCCCTATCCTGAGCCAGATGGATCCAGTCCATACAATCGTATCTCTCTCAAATCCATTTTAATATTGTCCACCCACCTACGTCTTGGTCTTCCCAGTGGTCTCTTTCCATCTGGCTTTCCCACGAATATCCTACATGCATTCCTCTTCGCCCCCATTCGTGCTACATGCCCTGTCAATCTCATCCTCCTTGACGAAAAACACTGTCAGGTACCTTTAATATGAATCACTTCTCCCAATGCGATCTCAGGCTGTTTCCAATGTAACAACTACATATCCACCACAGGAATTTCCCCTACCTACAGATCCCAGGCGTAGTGTTCATATGCTTGTGTTAATCTTATGGGACCGCGTCGTCGGCCGGCTACATTGTACCTTCCACTTACTATCGCAACACAGCCGTCAATGGGAGTTAAATGGGGGAAAAGCGTACAATTTCCTTATGGTACATGAAGAAGAGTGCTATCTTCTGAGGTGTAATGAGGCGTAGTTCGTAGAAGTCCATCGAAGTGTCGGAGAAACGTATCGCTTCCATCTTCAGGGACAAACAGTAACCCATAGCAATACGAAGAGAGCTGGCTTCTTCCTTACCTTATTCTTTCTCGACCTTTATGATGGAGGTAATACGTTGCTCCGAAAAGTCGGGTGACTTCTCCGAACTACATGCCATACTATTCAGTCACCCTTGTAAAAACTTCTAGTACAGTCCACTGTATGCTTGCAGAACGAAAGAGAGGCGGATTGTGCCCACTGACACCTTTACAGTAGTGCTTCGCTGCGTTAAGTGACTTTCAGACATGAAATACATAACATCCTTGACATTTTGATAACAATGCATATAGATTTTCCGGGCAATTTCGAATTATAGCTCAACCTGCAATAACACAAGTGCACATTCTTGAAATTCAGAAAAATATTTTCAAACAATAACATTATATATATAACTAAAAGACAGAGAGGGGAGATGTGACGCTTATCAGAAACGTTATATCTCCAAGGCAAAAGCCCAAAACAAAATAGTCATTACTTATCCTGCCATAATTTGTCATCTCTCGGTAATCAAGCTGTGTATGTACTAACAGTAGACGGTTCGGTATGAATCATACCCCACCAGGGTAGAAAAACAACAGTAACAACAAGAACTGTGCTCTTCAGTAGTCGTTCCCAACAGTGATGTGACGGCTACAAATGGAAACGGCCGATTAAATTTATGAGTCAATAATAGCAGGGGTATAAAACCTGAAACGTTTCCATTACAATTAATTTTCAGTTAAAAATATAGACATGCGTACTATTTCAAATGGAATTTCTGCTTCCTTAGCAACTGTAAGATATAATCACTCACAGAGCTGAGCCCTCCTTGAGAAGCCGCCAAACTTCCCAGCATTTTATGGAACACGAAGGTTCATTATCGTGTTAACAAGAGCCCTCCATATCCTGAGCCAGATCATCCCATCTTATCTCTCTAAGATCCATTTTAATATTGTCCACCCACCTACGCCTTGGTCTTCCCAGTGGTCTCCTTCCTTCCGAATTTCCCACCAATATCCTGTACACATTCCTCGTCTCCCCCATTCGTGCTATATGCCCTGCCCATGTCATTCTCCTTGACTTGATCATTCTCATAATACTTGGAGAAAAGTACAAGTTATGAAGTTCCACATTATGCAGTTTTCTCCAACCTCCTGTCACTTCATCTCCATTCGGTCCAAATATTCTCAACACACGGTTCTCAAACACCCTCAGTCTATGTTGTAAGACAAAAATTGGTTATATAAAGCAGGCTGTAATCGACTTTTTAGTGTCAAAACTGGCAGTGATCTACCACCCCCTATCGCCGTACCTCGCTTTAAGCAAAAATAGTGGTAAAAATAACACGACATATGATGTTTGTTGTAAAAGCAACATACATTGAAAGTACAGACTATTTTTAACATGTATTTTCCTTTCAAAATCTGATTATAATCATATTATATTACAAGTGAATTTACATGCNTTCCTCGTCTCCCCCATTCGTGCTATTTGCCCTGCCCATGTCATTCTCCTTGACTTGATCATTCTCATAATACTTGGAGAAAAGTACAAGTTATGAAGTTCCACATTATGCAGTTTTCTCCAACCTCCTGTCACTTCATCTCCATTCGGTCCAAATATTCTCAACACCCTGTTCTCAAACACCCTCAGTCTATGTTGTAAGACAAAAATTGGTTATATAAAGCAGGCTATAATCGACTTTTCAGTGTCAAAACTGCCAGTGATCTACCACCCCCTATCGCCGTACCTCGCTTTAAGCAAAAATATTGGTAAAAAAAACACGACATATGATGTGTGTTGTAAAAGCAACATACATTGAAAGTACAGACTACTTTAACATGTATTTTCCCTTCAAAATCTGATTATAATCATATTATATTACAAGTGAATTTACATGCCTTTCACGTATAATTTCCTTATAGGCCTATGAGATCGACAAAAAATAGTCCCGCGATCGACGCGTTGGATATGCCTGATATAAAGAAACAATCTTAGGTGTACTACATAAAAACACAAAGCAGTGTGGGCAGACGAAGTGAAGTTCGGATTTTTCCTCTCAACGTTATGACTCGCGTTTGTATCCCTAAACAGTATCTTCCGGCTGGCCTTNTATAAAGCAGGCTATAATCGACTTTTCAGTGTCAAAACTGCCAGTGATCTACCACCCCCTATCGCCGTACCTCGCTTTAAGCAAAAATATTGGTAAAAAAAACACGACATATGATGTGTGTTGTAAAAGCAACATACATTGAAAGTACAGACTACTTTAACATGTATTTTCCCTTCAAAATCTGATTATAATCATATTATATTACAAGTGAATTTACATGCCTTTCACGTATAATTTCCTTATAGGCCTATGAGATCGACAAAAAATAGTCCCGCGATCGACGCGTTGGATATGCCTGATATAAAGAAACAATCTTAGGTGTACTACATAAAAACACAAAGCAGTGTGGGCAGACGAAGTGAAGTTCGGATTTTTCCTCTCAACGTTATGACTCGCGTTTGTATCCCTAAACAGTATCTTCCGGCTGGCCTTCATAGCGGAAACGTAATGTGTTTCCTGTGAGGTACGAGCTGAAATGTTACACATTATTCAGAAGAAATTCAGTCTTGAAAGGGTTAATACTACAATGAATATTATAAAATTAATATAAATCCCTTTTTCCCGTTCTCAGAAACAAGATTTTAAGTAGACAGCACAAATTTAAGAGACGAGTTTGGCAGAAAAGATGCGGGTGCTGAAGAATGCAAAATTTTATACCACGATATTAACATTAAGGCATAATTTTTAAAAATCTCCCACAAAAATATTCACACAAAGCACAATGTAAAACAACGGGCAAATGGATTCTGTTAACTGTTTCCGTGGTTTTAGTCCGCAAGCGAACTATACCGACCAAGTGACCGCCGCTTGTCGGCGAAGTTAGTGCCAACTTTAGCGGGTAGAGGGTGTCATGTGGTAAGCGCAAAGGATCCCCACGGCCGTTATCGGGTTTCTAGACCGAAGCAGCTATTTCCTTGAAATAGCTTCTCATTTATCCTCATGAGGCTGAGTGGACCCCGCTCCAGACCAACTACTTCTCATAAAATCTGGTAGGGCAGGGAATCGAACCCGGACCTCTGGATCTGTAGCCAGGAACTCTGACCGCTAGAACACAGGGGCGGTCATAAGAGATTCACCAAAACCATTACACAACTGTAGCTGGCGCTAATATTCATTGGACCCATGACACGGCTTCACATGTCTCCAAGAATAATACTCAAGAAACGATTACTTGATGCCACATCAAACTTACAGTTATAAATCATAAGAAATATACTACAAAGCAAGTAACAAGACAAGTAATTACTCCAGATAACATGTTAGCTGCCCAGCTTCACATTCTTCTTCTTCTTCTTCTTCTTCTTCTTCTGGCATGCCACAAACGACCAATGCGGTCTAAGGCCTTCCGTTTTTCCGGGTTTCATATTCTTTCTTATAGACCTTTGGTAGAAATTACTGGACGGTTCATCCGCCCATTACAAAGCCTCTAACTCCACAGCCAACACCCGAAGTAGGACTCTAACCCACGACTTATGTTCCGAGATGACGCGCCTGAGGCCACGCGACCACCGGGATTGGCACCCTAGGCAACTGCAAACTTATAACTGTAACACTGCTGCGTGACGTTTCCAGGAATGTTCACAGGCAAACAAAATTCAAACAGAAGCATCAATCACCAGAAATTACAATTCATGACATCAGCCTCATTTTAAGCATGAACAACAGTGCTGAGTGCCCAATATACGTAATACGCATAGCATAACATGAAATAATTCTATTCTGGCTTAATAAATGGTTATGAATTTTAATACAGGGTGAGCACAAATTATCTTTACCACTTCAGGAATGTACCGTGAAGCAATCATGCAGAATAACTAATCCGAATATTCAGATATTAAACTACAATCATCAAAGATTCGAATATCAAAGTGTGTGGTATGCAGTTGCAATAATCTTCCGCCAGGGGTGCACTAGTGTCAATAAAATGGCGACACCTATACAAGAAGCGAAATGTACAATATCCTCTAGTTTAACATATAAAATCTGCTATATAGTGCAACAACTCTATCGAATGGAGCTCGTACAAGACCCGCCTTCTAAACAATTCGCTTATGCACGGTACAAACTGTTCTGTGAAACTGTATAGGAAAAAGTTCCGATCGGCTGTCTGTAAGTGAAGTAAGGGTGGAAAAGTGCGCGTCAGTCCTTTGTTAGGACTCCACATAAGTCAACAGGGCGTACGAGCCGCGAATTAAATTTATCACATTAACTGTTCAGAACATTTCAATTACAGCAAACTATAAGGGGAAGAGGTATACAGGTACATTCTGCTGTCACCATTTTCAAGAAGACATCTGCTCATGCGACTCCTCTTGGTGTTAAGTGATAAGGCTACTTTAAACTTGTCAAGGAAGGCTACCAAGGACGGTGTCATAACGTGGGGCATAGGCCAGCCACATAACACAATCCAGAACGTCAAAAATAGGGCAAAGACAAATGTCTTTCGCACGCTGGAAACAGCCAAGGCCTATGAGGTCGTTCTGTTATGCTGACCTGTTACTGGGGATACATACCTTGACATGCTAGAAACCTGGCTAATGCCACAACGTCAAGAACAAACACCAAGAAGGGGCGCCTCCTCATAATATAAGAGGTTTGGTGGATAGAACTTTGCCTGGAAAACGAACTGGATTTGGTGGATCAACAGAGCTGCCCCAAAATCACCAGATATTTTGCTTTGGGCGTACATCAAGGATCGGTCTGTGTGTCAGCAATTCCTGTCACATGAAATGAACTCAAAAAAGGAATTGGACGTGCTGTGGAATGTATCAGTATCCAAGTGCTGCAAGATACGTGAATGGAACTGCAATGCCGACTTAATGTGTGCATAATTGTACAAATTTATACGATTAAAGAAACTCTGACAGTTGTAGTTTGTATGAATAGTTTAATGCTCTATCTGTAAGACTGTTTGGGGGTACGCGGTAGCATAGTTGGTTGAGGCACTATGCTACAAGCCGGAAGGTCGCGGGATCGAATCCCGATGAGGTCACTGGATTTTTTTTCAATTTACCTAATCCTTCCAGCCGCACTATGACCCTGGGGTCGACTAAGCCTCTAACGGAAATTAGTACCAGGCATATTCTTGAGGATAAAGGGCGGCCGGCGCGTAGGGCTGACAACCTCACCGCCATCTATGATCCGACTGTCCACAAAAAGTGTGGGACCCTCAACGTCTCACAACCCTATGGGCCTCCACTGCCCGTTACAGGGATACCTTTACCTTTACTTTATCTGTCAGACTGCTTGGCCATGTATTTTCGAAATGCTAAAGATCATTTGTACTCACCCTGTATTATTGATCACTGGCTCTATTAAAATTAAATATGTCAACTACATTCCGTAGTGAAGATTAAATAGTAAATAAGATTTAAGTTTGTGACCATCGTGTTAATTTACTACAATTATTGTGTTTCTGTACGTTATCCATCATCCTGTTTTCTTTTTATTTAAAACACACTATGTTAAGTCCACAGATAGGGTAGCTCTATTCATTGGGCCGAACTGAGTATGTTTCACCTGAAAGCGGAGGCAGAATCCAGTGTCCGAAACGTTGTGTTATAAATAAAAAGAAACATAAAGACGAATAAGGTCCAGAAACACAGTAACTGTATTAAACAATAATATTCGCTATTTCATACAAACCCCCTGTGCACTCCTACTTTAAGCAACTGACATCAACCCTGAATATTGATATGAGGAATACAAATCCATACAAATGCTCTAAGTTCTAAGTTCACTTCATTCTAACTGCTAAGTTATATTTTAAACAAGTTCAACATTATCACTTGTAGTATGGCTTCTAAACAAACGCCGTATATTTAGCAGCAAAACATGTAACTGAGTTATTATTAAGAACTCACATGTTTCAGAAAGACCGTTTTGACCTGTAAATAACAAAAGTCTGAGACAATTTTACATATTAACAATTTCTTCGTTGGTCAAAAACAATATTATTCATGAGCAACAAGATTATGGCTAAGTTCTTGCATTAAAAAAAATGTTTTTGAACTAATATCTGAACAGAGCTCCTCCTAATTCACCACACTAATGCACAGAGGTGTGATTAGTTGCCGGCTTCCCACCTTGATTGGTCGGGTCAAGTGCGATTTGTGGCGGACAAAGTGACGCTGGGGCAGGTTTTCTCCGAATACTTCTGTTTCCCCTGCCAATCTTCATTCCACCAATTGCTCCACAATCACCCTCACCTATCATCTGGGGCTAGTACAATAGGCCAGAATTGACTGCAGTACAAGGGACTTAGTCCCACCCCACTAGCAAAAAAAAAAATCAGAGGTGAGGTCCTGTATTTTGGTTTACTACCTTTCTGGGAAATAATCACATAAAATTACATATTAAAATATTTAAATCAACTTAAAACGCTTTGTAAACCATAAAATAGTAAATGCATAACCCTAGAGCTAAATTTAATCCATATAAAACAGGTACTCTGAAGCAGAAATGGTAAATACTATTTTCCATCTGATTCGAATAAAGTTACTTTCAGATTTCAGTACCATATGACTACACGATAAACAGATACGGTATACCTAGATGACCACTCATGTCACATTAATGAAACTGGTTTCCTCAGACCCATTTTCAATATAAGAATATTTTCATGTAAAATAATCCTTATTTCAACACATACATTCTGACAATTTAACAACTGTACTCAAATTTCTTTTGTAGCAACTGTTAATTCTGGCAAGGTAACATATGTTGGGTCATGTGACTATATGATTCAGCAGTTTTATGCCCAACAGTCACTGGGATTCTGTTTTGTACTGGAAGAAAATATTTTACTGAGGCAATGGTTTGTAAGAAACACAGGTGATTTACTGTCAGAATATAGAATCAACATTTAATTATTGGTGATACCAGAGACAACTGACTCTGACACTGCAAAAGTGTTAATCCACAGCTTCCAACAGAAAAAATCGAAATAATACATCAAAACCATCCAATTTGCTTTTCCACAAAGTAATCATCCATTATCAATCTAATCTAATCTAATCAATCTAATATTCTATGTTTTGGAATGTTTAAAGCAACTCATTTGTCAAAAAGACCTAAACTTCAGCTGGAGTTCACAGAACAGCCTCTTCCCGTACAGCATCTTCAGGAAAACAATTTGTGGTCGAAAGACGTACATCAGTATTAGAATGTCCATTGATCTCAATGAATCGTAAGGACTTGGCCATTGCTACATCAACATGCTCTCAAATTAAAATCCCCTTAAAAGAACCTTAGATCGCCTGAAGACATTCAGTAAATTGTCACAACAGCACTGAAATGACTTTCAGAAAATTATTTTCAGTAGGGCTTCCAGACATGACAAATGGGTGCACGAAACTAAATGGTGGTTATTATTAAGATAACAAAATAAACTGGAGGTCACAGAAAAGTCCCATTAGTCATCAGTCTTCATACATCAGACTATTTAAAAAAAAAATCATCTCATGAAAGTAACACTTTCTAATAAAATAAAAAAACTTATCACATTCTGAAAAATATTTCCTTAAATATACAGTACAGAATTTTTAAATTCAAAACATAAGTATGCATGATGGGCGAAATCTAGTACTAAATTATTCTCATCAGAAAGGTGCATTTTAGGACTCTCAAAGTTTACAAGACAATGTCAATATCAATTCAACATACTCCTTAAAATTAACATTCTTTAACCCAAACTATCATTTTTTCCTACACCGAACTTCAGGGGGAACATAAATGTGACAACACATCCAAACTCATACCTATGCAATTTTCCCAGGAATCTATAATTATCCATTCACCAAGCATTGCAATGGTTGCACAAATATTTAATATAAAATTTTCAGACATGTTAATAACAACTCACAATATATCACAAGTGAAATTATATTAAATAAATCCATATTTTATGTACCCAATGTACTATGCCTATTTTCCTAAGAAATTACTATAATTAAGAGATTAACTTTTCAAAGAATTGTAAGCGCACAAAATTTCAAAATGTTAACAATCAGTGGTGCCAGTGATTTCCCTGTCACATGTTCCTAAAGGTGCCATACCGTGTTCATGAAAAGGCAACAAAAATGAAATTTGCTAGCATACAGCCCGTAACAAGTCACAGGAAAACTGATCCATTAATCAATACAAATCCTGATGTAAGACCTGAAGCTCTCACGGCGGCTAAAGTTGCTAAAATCTTCTTCATAGCTGTTGTCAGTTGGTTAAAAATCACAGATATTTCAGGGTTCACCCCTGTCCATCGCAAACTTCACTGACATAGCTGATAGCCCAAGAAGACTTTACTAACAAATCCTGAGTTTCACGCTGAATCATGTGACCAACCGACACACATCTCATTTACAAATCCCAAAGAAAGAAACTTTCTTCCTTCAGAATTTGACACAATACAGCAATTATGTATGTACGAATGTACATATGTACATACGTATGTATGTATGTAGGGTGAACACCCCCTTTAACTTTCACTGGCTGGATTTATATCTCACTACTACAGTGCCAAACAACACATTTAAACTTGGCGGCAATGGAAAGTTTATTGTAAACAATATGATGCTATGCCTCCTGTGGTCTGCTGAACCAGCATGTGTTGGCTTAGTCATGCGATGCACAGATAATAAAAATTAATGTTGAAATCCACTGGAAGTTTCACTGTCTCAATCAGGCACAGTGTACATCCAACCTGATGAATCAATTTCCTTTCATAATATAAACATCATATGTCCATACTGTTGTGGACGTAAGACTACTGTTGAATCTCTTCAGCTCTGAAAGGCTCTTAGCAACAAATAACACAGTTAACTTACCTGTACAGTTCCTTTTTACAGACCACAATTATAGTCACAAAGAATTCAATACAGAACCAAAAGGGTACAATTATACAGCCATAAAGAAATAATGTGATTCAAACCAATGATTTTTGTTACTCACAAACAGTAATGAACTAAAAACTGCAAAATACTGTAACAATGGCGATGTCCAAACATTCACGTGATAAGATAGGCTGCATTTATAAGAAGCCAAACAGATTTTCTGTTGTTATAAAAGTGAACAAACTTTCCATTATAGAGATGAAACATTATCTACAATTACAGAACATTACTAAACTACACATTTCTGACTATCATTTCATTTTATAACTTCTGACCCCCGAGGCTCATGTTTTGAAAATACTGTAACATCTCAACATGCTGACCCACACAGGGATCACCTTAAACAGAAAACACTTATGCTGTGGTAGGGAAGTAACATATTCAAAATCAAACAACCACTCAACTGATGACACTGAAGTTTTGTTCTTCCTCCAAAACTATTATAGCATCAAATGGTTAGCACAACTGGTGAATAATAAACTGAAGGGGATTCGGAAATAAGTGGTCATGGAATAATCAAGGCAATGGTCTAGCATCTGCCAGAGAGAGCTGAGAAAAACCATGAAACGCCTCAGTTGGGATAGCAAGTGTCCCAGTGAAGATTCAAACTGGGCACCTCCTAAATACAGCATCTGCCAGAAAGAGCTGAGAAAAACCATGAAACGCCTCAGTCGGGATAGCAAGTGTCCCAGCAAAGATTCAAACTGGGCACCTCCTAAATACAAGTCTAAAGCATTAACCTACATCAACCTACTTTGTTAACAAAGATCTTAAAAGCCAATACTTTGCACATCTGTGACTAACCGATATGGTAAGGATTCATTTTCCCAAAGCAGTAAATATCTTCACTACCCTTCCTGGTTCACTGAGTAGCAAGTAAGAAAATGTCATTCAAAATTATTTAAAAAAATGTTGAAAACATAATTAATTTGAGTTTTCACGAATCTTAACTTAGCGTTTCACCTACAATTTTCTTTAACTGCAATGAAACTCCTACTAACAGCATAGAAAAACTCTGTGTTGTCAATATTTGCAAAACTGTCAACACTGTAATGCTCAAGGCAGATTCACATGCCTTTACTTTATTCTGTATGATAACAGAATACCTTTTCAAATTACCTAGTTACTTTCTTAAAAAAGAACTGCACATGTTTCTTTTTCAGAACAGTTTAGCTGACCCGTGTACCTAAATTAGGTATTCTCCTTCCGTAAAAAACCACTTAACTGAAAAATTCTTCATATCTAAAATAATTTATGATAATTAAATATTCTGTATACTCATGAATGATTAATTTTTTGACAGCTACGAAATTCATGACAAATACTCGTATGGAGTTGACAACCATCTACCCAATATTTCCAGGGTATGATGAACACGTTTAATTAAAAATGTGTGGCCCTCAAGCCATAGATAAAATACTGCTTTTGGTGGGAGATACCCATAATAAGAAAGTCTGGGGTTCTGAAGTACCTAAATCCTCCACAGAAAGGTCCTTTACCACTATGCCACAGTTGATCATAATAGGTGCAACAGAGTAGAAATGTATAGAGAACAAACACACTTCTTCATATATTAAATAAAGCAATAGAATGATTTATATGGTAAAGTCTGCCATTAGCAATTAACTAACCAATCAATTCTTCCAAAGTGCTGGTAGAGAAATTGAATTAAACACGTGACACAGACATGACCATGAAGCATAATTTCACATACATGCACACATGCTAAATTCACCAAAAACTAATAAGATGCTTCATTGTTACCACACACCGAAATACTAGTGACAGAAGTGGAAGACGCTACACAAGACCAAGAACAAAAAAAGTAAAGTTGTTCCTGTGCTTAACTAATTAAGTACTATGCCATGAAGGCGTATGAGGGAGTCGATGTATAGATCCACATTTTCTTGACCTTAGCACTAGTTGGAGACGAGTGGTCACCTTCACACTCTGGGTGCTTTAAGCTCTGAGGAAAGAGCCCCTGGGGCCCACTGGATAGGAGGCTTGGTGGGACCCAGAGTTGGTCTGCTTGATGTGGAAAACAGAAAATTCTTGACCCTACCGGGACTTGAACGCCACCAAGGATAAAACCTAAATGTATTAGGGCTGCACAGGAAGTACATGCGCATTATTCTACGATATTATATGCTATGCTACGCACATGCCAACTTTCATTTACATCAATTTTAGAGACTGACCTGATATAGACAACAGCCCCATTAATATGTAGTCTCTTCCAACCAAATGGCACAGTTATAGTTGGTACCACTGGTTGCACAGGAACAGATGGAGCCGATGGCTGAATCAAATTATTGTTCAGCGCTGCAGTACTTGGAGGAACTGCCATAGCTAACACGATATTGCCTAGCTGCTGTTGCGAGAGTGAAATGGCACCACTGGGGGTTCGCACTATTCCCGCAGCCTGAGGGCCAGACTGCTGTACATTCATACTGCTATTTAGCATCACCATACCCGTGGCATTACTAAGACCAGGAGGGACGACAGTTGGACTCTGATGAACTAAACTACTGCTCCCGCTCGTGACTAAATGAGAGTTATTCACTGGAGTCACATGGTGACTTGCCGCAGCTGCTGACGGTGGAATGAGCAAAGTCAGAGAGTTTGTAACAGCATCTGGTTGACTGTCTGCTGAACTTAAACTGCTACAACTCGATTCAGCTGTTTCTGAACGGACCGAATCACATCTTGGGAAGACAACAGTTCCACTCGTAGGTGTCGACGAACCAGCAGTACCATCACCCCCCATCACAGCCACTATGTTAGCAGCATCTCCACCTTGAGTGGTCGTAATAAAATTAGTTGCCGCAAGAGCCTGAGAGGCTGAGGAACTATTTCCACCACTTTCGTTGTGTGCATTATTCTTTTGGTCAGGCCCACTGAAGAATGTCTGGGCGCACGTAACAGTAACACGCTGTTGTTGTTGATGCTGTTGATGTTGCTGCTGCATAAGAGATTGGGCCTGCGGAGGCACAACGGAATATCCATTGCAGAGTTGCTCGTTAGAACTCCCGATTACAGCTGAAGGTAGCTCAATGCTGCTTGGACAAACAGCCTGCTGTTGTCCAATGTTTGGATGACCTCCTACATTCAAAAGGCCCTTCACAGACGTTCCACTCCCGAAACCTTGGTTCAAAATTGCACCACTATGACCAACATTATTATTGCTATAAGCAATATTATTTATGACATTTGAACCATGACTATGATGGAAGCCATTAGTTTGCACAAGCCCACCTGGGGTGTTTGTCGATGCATAGAAACTTGCCTGCTGAGGTAAGGAAACATTACCAATGAGGCCATTGCTTGCAGGAAAGTCCTGAGTTTTGATTAAAGGAGGTTTAAGATTTTTTATGGGTGCCCCTAAGGGGGCCACTGATTGAATCGAAGGGGTTGATGTAGCTCCTGTTCCACCATTCTGTTGGGATTGTTGCTGTGGATATGAAGCAGTAACATTCTGCTGGTTAACTGCTGTAGCATATGCCTGGGCAGCAAAATTATCATTTGACACATACACTACAACATTCTGCACATTTGGTTGTTGTTGGTGGTGCTGAATGTGATTTTGAGGAGGCTCAGGCTTGCCAGCCATCGTCTAATGGTATTGCCAACACAACAGCCACCACCATCACTGACACACCACATGTACATAGGCACGCCACTACTTCTGGTAAACTCTGAAAATAACAGAAAACACATATTAGTAACATCATAACCTACAAATTTTTCATATGGTAAATCCATAATCACTAAACTGTTTAAAAATAAAATTTTATACAGCTTTTATTGACTTCCTGAAATTAGCACAACTTTCACTAGCACTTATATTTAAGTATACCTTGTACTCCTTCAAATAACATACATAATTTCGCTAAAATACTGAATAACTGTCAATAAATACCATTAATATAAACAAACACTTGGAAGATATAGTCTCATTCTGGTTTACTCTCAAGTAGGTGCCAGTCCTGAAAGAATCAAGCTTGCTACTTTTGCGTAACATAAATCACGTAATGAGTACACTTCATGTTACTTGTCACAAATACGTAGATTTATACCTGCATGACGTATTTGATGCATATGATTGTATTTCCGGGAAGATTTTCCTTCCTGACATTACACTTATACCAATATGCGCAAGTACAAGGGCCTGCCCAGGTATTCCACTGTTGTTTTGATATCAATGTCATCAACACTGCATCCCGTAAACTGCTCAACACCTGCGCTAATTCACTTCTGTTTTCAACCGTTTCCTTTAAAGTGTTACACTAAGAAAACAAACACTTTGTTTACTGACACCTTAAAATTACATATTTGTTCTGAATTCACACAAGAGGCATAATTAACTACAATACGGCAGAATCCCTGCTTTCCCTCCACAATATTTTCGCATATGTGATATCGGAAAAATATGGTTCCCTTCCTTCACTCCCAGAATTCCTTGCGGTATCTCGACAGCTTTTAAGGTTCCATGATGCACTTCAATAAAACAACTGAAAAGTATTAAAGCGTAATCAAGGCAGCGTTCATGAATTAACAAATTATTACAAACTTTTATTTTTATACATAAGTTCTAACTGGGTGAAGTTATATTATCTGTCTTGCTACAACAAAGGGAGTAGAATGTTAACAGTTCTAAATATGCAATTTGCTTGGTTAGTGAGAAACACGGTAATCGATTTGATGTCTGGATTTGAACACAATGGAAAGCAACTGTATCCTTTTTAGTGACTTTTTGAAGATGGTTAGCTAATCCAACACGAGAGTGAAGCACAAGCGAGTACGGGCATCAACAGTTACAAAGAGGATGAAATATTGGAGAGGACATTTGTGAACATCCCCGTAAACTCTTTGTTAATGGTGGTCAACATGGCCGCAGTGACGTCACGTGGCATTACTTCTGCCATCTCTACGCACATATACCTAAACTAAATTAGAAATGGCCACCAGCACCGACAGCATGATCAATAAAATAGAATGCTACTATACCATTCTATGCGTCTTCCCCCCTCCAACCGTTCGGAACCACAAGTTCACACGAAAAAAATCAATATGGCGGATTGTGTGGAGAGCTGTATTAACCGCGCTACAGTATTAATTACAAATAATGATGAACCGAGTGAAGTAACGTGTATTTGCTGTGCAGAGCTAGAATTGGAATTGGAAAGGACTCAAATTGAACTCAGATCAACTCAAAAAATAGTTGAGTTGCTACAGGAAGAGACACGTAGTATGGAATTAGAGGTTATGAGCGGCACAGTCGGTGTACGTAAGCAAGACAGTAGAAGTGTCTTCCGTAATGAGGGATATAAATTGACACATCAAAGACTGCAACAAAGTGAATCTACAGAAGAAGAAAAAGTTAAGTGTAATGACAATAATGTGATATGTTCAAGACTGGAACGAGATAACCAGCAGGATGAGCAGCTTCCAAATTTAAGTAGTAATAGTATAAGAAACGGGCAGAAAATATAAGAGAAAGTAACTTTCATCCGTTAGAGAGTTGCGTGAAGAGGAAGGACCAAGGAAAAAACAAGAACAGAGTGTTTCCTCGTCGCCCAAGTAATATGGCTCATCAATTTAAGACATACTATCAAGAGGTTAATGATGACCTATTATGCGACCAAAGTGTCAATTATATTCCAACTATTGTTAATGGACATTTAAACTCCAATAATCTGTCTCCTGCAAGTGACAATATTACTATTAAGGAGAGTCATGCTAGAAATGTAAAAAATGTAAATATAAATAGTGATAATTCAAAAAGGGTGAAACATAAAATAAGAATACTAGGTGATAGCCATGCACGTGGACTGGCATCTGAGTTGAAGCATAGGTTAAATCAAGAATTTGAGATACAAGGGGTAATAAAACCTGGATCAACATTGGAAAAATTGACAAATAGTGTAAGCTCAGACTTGAAAGAATTAACAAAGAAAGATGCCTGTATAATTTGGGGAGGTACAAATGACGTTGGCAGAAATGAAACTAATATTGGTATTCGTTCACTACATGAGTTTATAAGTTGTCATCAACATACTAATGTTATTGTTTTAAAAGTTCCACATAGATATGACTTAGCATCTAATTCATGCATCAATGAAGAAGTAAAAACTTTTAATAGGAAGCTTGATAAATTAAAGAAGGCTCATCAAAATCTTTTTGAGGTCAGCATGGACATGAATAGGGATTTATTCACAAGACAGGGATTTCACCTAAATACTCATGGTAAAGAGCAGACAGCAAGTGACATCATCTCTGTTTTAAGTAATTTGTTCAAAGTAAAGAGAAAATCTCCCATTACTTTAATGTGGAAGGAAGAGGATCTGGATTGTAATGGTAAAGGTAATGGATTAAATGGTAAAATAAATAATGGAAAATCGGTTAAGGTGATGGCTAAATTAGGATCAACTCGTCAATCAAATAGGATAAAAAACTCAACATCTGCAAAACAGAATGATTTTTTATGGTCAATGTAAACCAGAATGGTAGCAATAATTCTAATAAGTTTGTCACACAAACTAATGATTGTTCAGAAATTACCCAAGATGGAAAAATCAATTCATTAGTAAACAGCGAAAACCCTAAACTATTTTTAAAAATTTATCATCAAAACATTTGTGGTCTAGAATTTAAAATCGATGAGTTACTGGCTTCCTTGCATCCAGATTTACCAGATATCTTGTGTATATCTGAACATCATTTAAGTTCATTACAAATTCAGCTTATTTCACCGGAGGAGTATAATCTTGGTACTGAATTTTGCAGACAATCCTTCCATAAAGGAGGAGTATGTATGTATATTCATAAGCGGTTTTCCTTCTCAGTAATAAATATAGCAAGACATTGTAAAGAAAAGGATCTAGAAGCATGTGCTTTAAAATTGAAATTATCATCCATAAATGTTTGTATTATTACTGTGTATAGATCACCTAGTGGAAATTTCCAGTGCTTTTTAAATGGCTTAGAAAATATTCTTAAAAAAGTTTACAAATCAGGTATCCATCTAATAATCTGTGGGGATATAAATATAAACTACCTTAATGAATCTAAAGAGAAAAATGAATTAAATAATTTATTAAATTCATACAATCTTGTAAGTATAATTCATTTTCCCACAAGAATTACTAGCAATTCAAAAACTACCATTGATAATATTTTCCTTGATTCTACCAAATTTGTAAACTTTGTAACCTCCTCATTATCAAACGGCTTATCAGATCACGACGCCCAGATGTTAGAAAT